>NC_088201.1:135486014-135786014 GCF_037126465.1 Ornithodoros turicata
ATTAAAAGCTAGTTAGCAGAGCGTGGTGTCGATCCACGGACCTCTGGGTTATGGGCCCAGCACGCATGCGCTGCGCCACTTTGCTGTTCATGTTCTGTTTTTTTGTAATGTATTATCATACAGCGCTGCACTGCCCAACGGCAGATTGGTCTATAAGGGAGCGAGAGCATCACGGACGCAGTGTCTTTGTTCAGGGGGACCACGTGCTCAGTTACTAAGAACATTCTTTCGAATATGAAAAGGGATATTTAGATGCTTAGCCCTTGAGTAAAAACTAGTTGGCAGATCGTGGTTTCGATCCACGGACCTCTGGGTTATGGGCCTAGCACGCTTCCTCTGGGCCGCTCTCGTTTTTTTGTTAACTTTTTTATTGAGGATAAAACCGTGCTATGTACATATCACACGAGTCATGCACAACTCATTTGTGTCGTCTCGCGTGTAGAGCTCCCACTGGGGCGGTTTGCTTTTGTGGGGTGTCTGTTTCGGGCCTCTTGCCCAGAAACCTGTATAGTACCGGCTAACCTGGCAGGCATCATGCTGTGGCTCCCCTATAACGAGAACCAAACCATGAACTGTCCAGTGCTGTCACAATTTTTCCTTAAAGGGACCATGAAAAGATACTTGACAAACCCACGATCATTGTTAGTTAGTTCCCCTGTACTAAAGTATTCCCTCTGTGAAATATGAAGTTGAAAATCGTACAAATAGCGAAAATATTGTATATTTACCACAGGCGTGAACGGCAGCTGCTACGACCCGCCTCCGAGGCGAACTGGCCGTGACATCATACACAGAACATGTTGCCGATTCGCGGACGGGCTTTTGCGAGCAAAGTGTAAATTTTTCAAACAAGCTTGCATACTTTGTCATGAAATATGTTTTAATTTGAGTTGGAGACAAGATTGTAACTAACCGTTGACACAGAATCCTACGAGAAATGTAATATAGCCGTTGACTGACAGCATGGTTACCGGAGCACGTTTTCCTCTTTGCAGCGGCGGTGGTTCACAGTTGGCTGAGAGGATTGGATGGCGATGACGTAAGCCCACTTCGAAGGCATATATCCAGCGGTCACGCCCTGCTATTTTTGTCTGATAACTACGCCCCCGTTGTACTGAATACGGTTAAAAGTCGATGTGTGTACGATAGTGATGGATCTTGAGAACGGTTTCCTGCAGAGTACTCGGAATTCTCGAAAATCATTTCATGGTCCCTTTAACTTGCTCCAACTTTCTGACCAAACTGGTGACCCTTCCTCCACAATGGAATAAGACCACAGCACACCCGTCTTAAAATACCACCATAGTGGCATGGGCGTCTCTTGGCACATCACAGAAGCTGTTCTTCCTCTCCATAGAGCATGCATAGCCGACACCAGAAGAACCTGTTTGAGAACTGTATCCGTGCACCCTCCAACTTCTAGTCCTTTCAGCGCTTCCCAGGTCAAGTGAAAGTCTAGTCCAAGAGATGCCATTAGGTCAGCCCAGAACAGCCTGGCGTTTCTGCACTCCAGAAAAAGGTGACTTAGCGTTTCGGGCGAGTCACACACATAATCTGTCAGTCTCCGGTAGATCAAAACCTTTCTCCTTCAGCCGTACATTGACAGGTAGGATCTCAGCGTGGAACTTCACAAAAAAAGTCTTTTGTAGCCGTCGGCACGGGCAGTTTCCTAACGCTTTGGAAGACGTGTTTGTATCGTCCTTCAGTGATTCCTGCTCTATACAACGGTGGCGGAAACACTTTGGCGATGCTGTCCCAGTACAGCCTCTTGGGTTTCACTGTTTTTAGGTACTCCCAGCTGAATTGGCTCTCGAAGAACCGGATAGGCTGTGCAGTTTCCCTGTAGAAGGCCAGTCCTCCGTTGTGTTGCATAAGCGGAGCTGTAGTGACAAGCCACGGGGCGAGTTGCGGAAACCCAATGCTCTGAAGAGCACAGATGAGGAAGTCATCTGTGGTGTCTCTAAAAAAACAGAAACACTGAACTTGGATTTTCATACCCGCGTTCACAAGACGAAAAGCTCCGGCCTCTTGTGGCCAGTATAGGTTGGACCTTCATATTTTTTCAAAGGTAGAAGACCATATGAATGTGGCTGTTGGTCGTTGAAACTTCCCTGTTGCGGCTTTTTCCACTGGAATAACTCTTGCCCAGAACAAGAAACTTAGGTACGCCACATCATTACACAAAAAAGTCCTGTTGAAGAGTGAGAGCACCCTGCCATTGTGAGCGTCCAGTTTTGGGCGAATGGATGCTACTTTTGCATCCCACTTTTGGGTCGAACATCTGTCGAAGTCCATGGGGACCCCTAGGTATTTGGGTCCTGCCTGTGTCCATTTCATCCCAAGGAAATCTTGTGGTTTGTACAGCCAGTCCCCTAGCCATGCACCAGATGATTTATGTAGATTGACTTTTGCACCGGAGTATTGACAGAGGATGTGCAGTTGTTTCAAAACCTGTGGTATTTCGTCTTCTTTTGTACAGAAGAACGCAACGTCATCGGCGTAGGTCAACAGCTTTACCGCCCTTTCTCCAACGCGAATACCTTCTATTTGCGGGTTTTCCATCACTGATGTGCACAGCGGCTCTAAGTACAGAGCGAAAAGCAGTGGGGACATTGGACATCCTTGCCTTACGGATCACGAGACATTAATTTTATTTCCGATTTCCTTATCGATAACCAACTGGCAGGTTATGTCTCGGTAGCATGTCTGTACAAGGTGTTCCAGCTCCTTACCGACACAGCATTCCTTCAACAGCCAAAACAGATAGCGATGACATACTCTGTCGAAGGCTCTGCTGAGGTCTACTTGTACTACTGCAACTTGAGTTCCACTTGCAGTACCCTGTTCGCAGATGACTCGCATTTTATGAAGATTCGTGACAACCTTTCGTCCTTTTACACCGTAGCACTGATACTGTCCCATGACTTTCCACAAAACGCTGTCGAGTCTTTTAGCAATGATTCTAGCCAATATATTACAGTCATTACAGAGAAGACTGATCGGACGATAATCTGATACCTTGAGGTGTTGATCCTTGCATTTGTTTTTTGGAATGAAGACTGTGTGGCATTTCCTCATGGACGGAGGCAAAAGACCAACCTTCGCAACATCGTTGTAGACTCTCGTGAGCACTGTACACAATTCGCTCGCAAAAGTCTTGTAAAAAAGTGTACCAATGCCGTCGGGACCAGGAGCTTTATTTTTTGGCATCTTCTTTACCGCCCACTCCACCTCACTAGCCTGTATAGCTCCCATACCTTTTTCCCTGTCTTCTTCTGAGAGTTGAGGCAGCTTTCCGCGTACTTCAGTTGGTTCTACGAATTCCTCTGCCATGAACATTTTAGTGTATTCTCTCTCAAATACATCCCGGACATCTGTGTTCTTGTGTTTCACGGAGTCACCATCTTCGACTGTCAGAATAGCATTGCTCTGAGCCCTCTCCCGTTCAAATCTTCGAAACAGTTTCGTTGGCTGCTCTTCCTTTTCCAGTGTCTCTTTCCTGCTGCGAACCCTGTAGCCATGGTACTTCTTTTCCATCTCGTTTAAAAGTGTTTGTTTTGTTTCTCTAATGATGTCCTGGTACCTTCCGGGCATTTTCTCTTCCTCCCTAGTTAATTCTCTAAGGGTGTTCATTAAACTTTCTTGTTCCTTCTTACTATGCCGTGCTGCTGTTTGCGATTGTTCCACGGCTATTAGCTTAACCTCTTGCTTAAAAAGCTCCCATTTCGTTGCCTCATTTCCTTCTTCTTCAAACAGCACTTTTATCAGTTTCCTCACGGTCTCTATAAAATCCGCACTTTCCAGAAGCCTATCATTCATTTTCCACAGGTCTCTTTGCTGATTTCGATCCCACTTGCTTCTAGCGTTTCCTTTTAACGTTGCACTAACCCAGCCGTGATCACTGAAACATACGAGTTTAACGATGTACTCTATTTTGTATTCGTTATCTCATGATACGTAGATGCGATCAAGTCTGGCATGGGATGTCCCTTGCCAGTGCGTAAACTGTACACCCGTGCGGGGTTGACTTTCCGCAACATCTCGTAGATCATAATCTCTTAGAACACTTTGTAGTTCTTTCACACTGGTGTCACTGTGCGGGCGCGTGTATGTGCAGTCCTCACTCTTCATTACACAGTTAAAATCGCCACCGATAAACACAGTGCACGGTATCTCCACGAAGCGACGAAGAGTACGAAAGAAGTGTTTCCTTTCCTGTACTTCATTTGGGGCATACACCGAGACTGCCCTTATCAACTGTTTCCCCCGTATGAAGTCGATAGCTGCTATTCGGCCCGTTTCTTCCAGATTATGGTCCACAAGTGATATATTATCAGACTTCTTTAGCATGACCGCTGTGCCCGCACTTCCTCCTATGCCTAGCGAGTGAGCCACATAATAAGAGCAGAGGGGAGGCCTTCCCTGTGCGACCACGAGGACTGTCCCTCCGAACACTTTGAATGGTGTGGCAAGCTGTCGACAGTTATTCCTTTCCCTAATCTGAGCTTGGCCGACCTTGTTGTAGTGTACACTTCCTCCATGCATGATCTTGCCCACTTGATTTTTTCCAGCTCCATGATTTTTTTTTCAAATGGTTCAAACACATTTTTTACCTCCTCGTCCGGAACAAATACCGGCAGCCAATGCAGCTTCACTTACACTTCTTTTACGTTTGGATCGATGATGTGGCATTGCTTGCCATTCACTTGCAGCGCTTTTAGATTGACTAATTTCTGCTTCGACAACGAAGATTGCAGGGTCACCACCAACACGTGATTCATCTGATATACTCCTGCGCTGACAACCTCTTCCTTTATGTTGAGCACCGCTTTCAGTCCTTCCTCGAAATGTTCCCCTTTACAAGGCCTACCTGTGATGTCGCCATGTAGGAATATGGTATTAAGCGTCGCTGTACCAGCAGGAGGCGGTGGGAGAATTAACTTGTATTTCGTAGAACCTTCTAGCGTAGAATCATTCGTGACACCGCGGCTAGGCCTAGCCATTTAACCCTCCTGTGCGGAGCTTGACATCCTGCGTCCTTTCGCTACGAAAGCCGGAAATAGAGCAGCACGCTTCCGCTGCGCCACTCTGCTTTTCATGTTCCTTTTCTGTTTTCTTCTTCTTTTTTTATATAATCTATTATCAGACAGCGCTGCACTGGCTAACGGCAGATCCCAGTAAACCAACAATGACCTGTGGACGTCCCCAGAACGTTCAGCTCCGGACAATAGAAACGTCCTTCGGACATCCTTTATCATCCCTGGGACGTCTGTGGGACTACCTGTAAACTGCCAAAGTCACATCCCAGGATCTCCTGAAAACGTCCTTATAACGTTCCGAACTATATTTCACGGACCTGAAATGGATCTTTCTCCCATACTGTGTTTTCTTTCATGTCGTGCCCCGAATGCTGGTAAAATGACAGATACAGGCATCTGGTAGACAGACTTGCTGAAATGTTAAACAAGCCTGAGCAATGGCTAAACACTGGAGACTATACAAGACAGCTATCCTGTGCAGTCTTCAGTGTTCACCACCTGCTCAGGCATGTTTATCATAGATTGTCCAGTAGCTTGCCTGTACGTCAGTTCATCGGTTTGTTCTACTCAACTCTGTTTGCACATCAGTGCCTATCTGCAGCACAGGCAAGCAACATAACATAACAAGACTCCAAAAGTTTTTTATTTTATGCTGCACAATACGAAAACACTTTCACTCTTTATATTGTACTTAAAAATATTTCACTTTGACTTGACTTAGTCACACACCGTTGCCTGGTTCTCTTGATTTAATGTTGAGACACATCTTCAGCTGCCGATTGTTTTGATGCAGATTATTTGGCGTCTCTTGATACTGCACTTAAAAATGTTTCAGTCTTGGCTTGACTTAGTCGCGCTGTCACACACATTTATCTGGATGATATTGGAACACATCTTCGGCACCTCTTGATATTGCACTTTAAAATGTTTATCTCTTAACTTAGTCGCACACAGTTCCCTAGTTCTAGATTTAATGGCGAGATGCATCTTCGGTTCTTGATTCCTTTGGTGCAAGTTCTTTGCCGTGGCGTTTTCCGCCTTTTTTGTCGCAGTGTCCACTTCAAACATAATAGTGGCACGAAGTTTTCTGTTTCGCTTAATGGCATATTGGGTCAGATGCAAGATGAGACCACACATAAAGCTCGTCGCAGTCATTGCACAGCTCGTGCTCGTTGCCCGCAACGTCGCGCTCCTCAGCGCCCAGGAAACATACGCTTTTAGTATGTCACACCAACCTGCCCAAGTTTTAACCTGATTTCATATAAAACATACACACAGGCTACTTCAAAATCTTCCTCTTGTGCGACGGCCATAATCCACACAAAGAACACGTTGAGTACTGGCTACGTTTCACGGAACAGCACTGCATATGTGAGGCCGAGCCAAGGGGTTCACCATACTGAAATGCCAACAGCTATAATACCCTCGGCTAGAACTAGCCAGATCCGCATGCTCACCTATCCAAGTCACAACTGACTTTACTGAACTTTGCTTTGCAACTTTGCTTACTGAAAACACTTAAGCACTGGCAAAGTGGCGTTCATTATGACAGCCGCATAACTGGAAGGAAAGGACTCGACTTGCCATAAAATTCGGCGGTGCAGTGAGAGTGGCGCAAGTGACCTTTCTCCGCATCTGTAAAACATGGCAACTTTCAGATCTTTTCTCATAACACTCCTGTGTATATGCTAGTTAATCGGGCATAAATGATGTCTGGAGTCAATGATAGAAAAAGTGCAAGCGGACTGTACTACGACACCTGTACCCGAATGTATTGTTATCACCGAAAAGAAGAAATTCACACCAGTGGCAATGCTGCTTTACGTGAAGATAATTTGGTCTTACCAACAGTCGGCAGCCCAGTTCATCTCGAAGCTGTAACACAGGACAGAAACGACGAGTGATAAGAACTTACTGCTTTTTCACTCGTCGTCCTTGTCTTGTGTTGCTGCTTTGAGATGAGCCGTCAGCACCAACTACCCACATTGCTACTTTAGTATCTGCAATCCTGTTTCGTGCAAAAAGTACAGTTTATATGTATATCAGCCTGATAGCCAGTAAGAAGTGTTGCTGCTCCTACCTCATTCTGAAGGACTCTTCGTGGCAGATGAGACTGGATCCATTCTTGCCTCATCCGAGGACAAAATTACATAAACGTAGTGCATATTGAAGCGATAAACTGGGAATTCAGTTTCAGTGAGAAAACCTGTAGAAAAACTTTTCGCAAAAGTACACGTAAACGTTTTCCTGCAACAATCATATGCCACATACCTCTTTTCAGTAGCTGGCCCTTGTTCTGCATGATTCGTAAGCACCCTGCAAGTCTCCTCCATTTGTATGACAAACTGCAAGCTACAAGACAATTCATAACAAAGCCAATTCAAGCACTAGCAGGCTACACAAAGTTCAGATAAATAATAGTAACCCCATGGGAGAGAAGCCTGAGCAGGAGGGCGTGGAGATTACCCAACAGGTAGCCTGCACTTACGATATTTTAGACAACAGTAATAACGGGGAGTAGAACCGAGATAAATATGTACATAAATATCGAATCACTACTACTTACCAGCGTAATTGCAGTCCTGCGCATCGCTTGTAGTTGCTTCCGACTGAGCTGGTGCAGAAGTTGTAACACAAGCAGTTGTACATAATGCAGTGCCTGACGACTGAGATTCTAAATATTCACGTTTTTGCCCGTTTTGAAGAGTTGAAAGACGAAAACTGCGAACCGACGAGCCCGACGACCAACAGCAACGACATTTCAAAACACGTACTGATGCAGATGGCGCTCGGTCTTGCTCCTCGTGTCGACGACGAGGCCATTAAAGTTTCGGTTTCAAACTCAAGTGAAAATTGTGCAAAGTTCGATTCCGGTACTCTGCGCGAATGTTTCTGGTATATGGACCCAACAAACAGTTGGAAACCACTTGGCAATCAAGTGGAAGCACTTTACTCTGAACCAGAGACGGTTTACTCCACTTCAAACCACTTTGGCATACAAATGGAACCACTTCGGAATCCAGTTCAGATTTTCACCTGGGGGAGATCACCCACCGTAACCACCATTGTGATCTTTAAGGTTGTTTCATACAATTTTACTGTGCGTCTTTCAATACGTTTTCACCGTCTTTGTGCGACCTGACAGGGCTGTAGCGCCATGTACAACATCGAACACATATATGTGGCGTCACCAGAACTCTCTGAATTCAAAGCAGTAGTAGTAAGCACTGATTTTAGTAAGCGGGGTTTGTGCTGGCTCACCGTTTCATGCTTGCACTATCTTCGCAGCAGTTGGCAGGCGGGTAGTTTCACAGTCAAAATACTTCCCTCAACTCAGCGCGAGGCATTTCAACATTATTAATTGATCCATAACTTAAAAACCCGGGACTAGGGGACAAAAAAACGACAAACACAGACAACGTCTCAATTTTGTCCCCTAGTCTCGGGTTTTTAAGTTATGGATCTATACCACCAGCTCGCTTGCTACCTCTCTATCCTCTCATTATTAATTGATTTCACGGATTGTGGAACTACAGCCCGTATACTAAGTAATCACGCCCGAGCTGGAGGAAGACAAGCTTCGTGAGATTGATTACCAAAGTTTTAGCGTGATTCCATTTTCAACAAGCCCAAGTACTATACAGGGTGCTTATTTTGATGCTTTGCAGAATTTTTATAAAAAAAAGCTATGAGGACAGCACAGATGTCATTTTTGCAGTCAAATTATAGGACCAGACGGACATCCTCTCGAAGAATGTATAAAACTACAAGTTGACTAATCACATAAAATTCATTAATTAACTCTTTAATTAGGGGATTCTGTGCAAAAGTGCGATAGCAGAATCAGAGACTATGCTTGTTAAAAGCCATTCCGCGTCTAGCAATTCCTGAAACACGCACGTGCGTTAAAATATCCATCCCTGAGGTTTGACACGAAACCGCAGTGACCGGGAATGCAGGGAGCACAGCGCTCATTTCATGTCAGGGGCCACGTGATTTGGAGCAACGGAGATGATTGGAGTTGGCCGATATGCTGGCTAGATAAACCGCTTTCCGGCCCTGAGAAGCCTTCGTCGGCGTAGATGATGCGCTCTGAGGCGCGGTTCTTCGTTTTTACTCATTTGCATACCAAAATCCAGCGATGAATATTTCACGGCACGCGCTCTTTTCTGGATTTTTAAAAGATAGAATGGCTTTGAACGAGGATTGACTCCTATTCTGCTATCTCGCTTTTGTCAAATTCCCTAATTAAAGAGTTAATTAATGAATTTTATGTATTTACTCATCTTGTACTGACATACACTCTTCCAGATTATGTCCGCATGGCCGTATAACTCAATTGCAAAAACGGCATCTGTGTTGCTCTCATAGCCTTTCAGAAAATGCTGTAAAGGATAAAAATGAAGGCCCTGTATTTTTGTTAGATCAACAAGCAGATCATTGCAAACTTCGGACACAGAAACAATGGACAAAAATCCGGGGATGTTACCACGTAAATAGGGACATCTGTTCACTTGACCTATATAGGTGCACTTTATCAGAGTACGAGACTTTTGTGTAGTGAAGCATGAAATATGTGTGTTTCTACATTCCAAAAGTAACTCGCTCTCATTCAATTCTGGTAAGCTTGGGCCATGCATTGCAATGTTGCTTTCGTGAACAGGTGATATGAACAATGATGTGAGGAACAGATTTCGTGAAATATTGGTTGTTTGATGTGTTACCTGCCATGTGCGCTTCAATAATGATTTCATACTTTTTTGTTCGATGCTCAAAATCACCATGGACCTGCCTTTCCAACATACTGTTCAAAACTGTGTTATGTACTATGAAGCTGCAATAGTTTCAGCACAAAAATATGCATGCATTTCAATTTAAGTTTGACATCCAGGTAGGACGTTGTCAGGAAGTCCCAGTGACATACTGCTCGGACATCCCACTGGATAAAATTAGGACATTTTTAAAGATATCTTAAAGACATTTTTAGGACATCCATGAGGGACCAGGACCACAGGATCATGCGAGGATGTCCTTAGGACGTCGGTGGTTTGCTGGGATTGGTCCATAAGGGAGCGAAACCATCACACACGCAGTGTCTCTGTTCAGGGAGACCAAGTGCTCAGTTACTAAAGGCATCATTGCGAAAATGAACAGGGATATTTAGAGGCCTAGCCTTTTAGTGAAAGCTAGTTAGTAGTGCGTCATTTCAATCCACGAACCTTTGGGTTATGGGCACAGAACGCTTCCGTTGCGCCACTCTGCTTTTCTCGTTCTTTTTTTTTTTTTTGTGTAATGTATTATCAGACAGCGCTGCACTGGCAAACGGCAGATTGGTCCATAAGGGAGCGAAAGCATCACGCGCGCAGTGTCTCTGTTCAGGGAGACCACGTGCTCAGTTACTAAGGGCATCCCTGCGAAAATGAACAGGGATATCTAGAGGCTTAGCGTTTTAGTAAAAGCTAGTTAGCAGAGCGTGGTTTCAATCCACGGACCTCTGGGTTATGAGCAGAGCACGCTTCCGCTGCGCCACTCTGCTTTTCTTGTCCTTTTCTTTTTTTTTTTTTTTTTTTGTAATGCATTATCAGACAACGCTCCACTGGCTAACGGCAGATTGGTTCATAAGGGAGCGGAAGCATCACGCACGCAGTGTCTCTGTTCAGGGAGTCCACGTGCTCAGTTACTAAGGGCATGCTTGCGAATATGAAGGAGGATATTTAGATGCTTACCTTTTAGTAAAAACTAGTTAGCAGAGCGTGGTTTCGATCCACGGACCTCTGGGTTATGGGCCCAGCACGCTTCCGCTGCGCCACTCTGCTGTTATTGTCCTTTTTTGTCATGTATTGTTAAAGAGCGCTGCACTGGCTAACGGCAGATTGGTCCATAAGGGAGGGAAAGCATCACGCGCGCAGTGTCTCTGTTCAGGGAGCCCACGGGCTCAGTTACTAAGGGCATGCTTGCGAATATGAGCGGGGATATTTAGATGCTTAGCCTTTTAGTAAAAACTAGTTAGCAAAGCGTGATTTCGATCCACAGACCTCTGGGTTATGGGCTCAGCACGCTTCCGCTGCGCCACTCTGCTGCTCTTGTCCTTTTTTTTTTCTTCTTTTTGTCATGTATTATTAGAGAGCGCTGCACTGCCTAACGGCAGATTGGTCTATAAGGGAGCGAAAGCATCACGCGCGCAGTGTATCTGTTCAGGGAGAGCACGTGCTCGGTTACTAAGGGCATCCTTGCGAAAATGAAGAGGGATATTTAGATGCTTAGCCTTTTAGTGAAAACTAGTTAGCAGAGCGTGGTTTCGATCCACGGACCTCTGGGTTATGGGCCTAGCACACTTCCGCTGCGCCACTCTGCTTTTATAGTTCTTTCTTTTTTTTAAAAAAATTGTATTATCAGACAGCGCTGCACTGGCTAACGGCAGATTGGTCCATAAGAGAGCAAAAGCATCACGCGCGCAGTGTATCTGTTCAGGGAGTCCACGTGCTCAGTGACTAAGGGCATGCTTGCGAATATGAAGGGGGATATTTAGATGCTTAGCCTTTCAGTAAAAACTAGTTAGCAGAGCGTGGTTTCGATCCACCGACCTCTGGGCTATGGACCCACACGCTTCCGCTGCGTCACTCAACTTTTTCTCGTTCTTTGTTTGTTTTTTAATTGTATTATCAGACAGCGCTGCACTGGCTAACGGCAGATTGGTCCATAAGGGAGCGGAAGCATCACGCACGCAGTGTCTCTGTTCAGGGAGTCCACGTGCTCAGTTACTAAGGGCATGCTTGCGAATATGAAGGGGGATATTTAGATGCTTAGCCTTTTAGTAAAAACTAGTTAGGAGAGCGTGGTTTCGATCCACGGACCTCTGCGTTATGGCACAGGAGGGCCACTGGGAGAGTTTCGCGGCCGCGCCAAGTGTGTCGCCATGGTAGTATCGATTGGGGCGCCATCACTTCGCAAGACTTCTTCATTATGAAAACAAAACCCCACTTAATTAATAGGTGTACTTCTCCTACAGCAACTGAACAAAGTGCGAGTCTACGTTTGTTTGAGTAAACTCGTTCTCTTCGATTTAGAATGTGTGTGTCACGTGGTCACATTCCTTTCAACCTTTCAACCGCCAGCAACCAATCCGAAACATTGGGCGCGAGCTTTGAACCGTTGGCCGTTGGAGTGGCAGCAGTGGAAGGCGGAAGCTGGTGCGTTAGTGTGCGCTTTGTATCAACCTGTGTTTTTCAAAGTAAGCAACCGTAGAAATATTATGAGTTATGATGAATGTGCCTGGGTGGGTGCGTGAATTGTTATGCGATTTTGTATTGCACAGATGGGATGGACATCAGTTCCGGACACGGATATACGCCAAGCAAAATCGCACTGGTAAGAATAGGAATACTCGTATCTCTGCAAAGGTAGTTAGTATGTGCGGAAACCGGAATTGCAGGATTCACATTTGATCGATTATTTTCAGGTCTTTCGGGATGCAGAGCACCGAAACTGCTTTCCCGAAAGCGTTGTGTACGTATGGAAATCCACATTGGGCATGCCAAAGAACCTTGCAAATATATAAAGACCGCCTGGAAGCCAAGCTTCATGATACTGGAAAGCAAGTCACAAAGCATGCCTCCTCCAGAAGAGACTTGTTGCGAAGAAACCCTGTGATGTGTTTCTTGTAATTATACTATCTTGCAACGCCTGTGCAGCGATTTCGAGAAAAGCAGTGACATCATATTTGCATTTCTATGAGTAAGCTTGATGAATACAGTGTTTCCGTTCCGATATCTGTCTTTTGTCACTTTCTGACGTCCTCGTAAACCAGTAGAAGAATTAATGAAAGGCACAGAACCCCAGCACCGGAGAGGCCGCAGAGCGCTCCGCCATGTTGGATAAGCATGAAAAACAGTGTCCTCGGATGAATGCGCTACCCGCCGCCTTATCCAAAATCATGGCGAATGCGCATGCGCAAAATTGGTCTTGCAACCACTGGGGTTGTATTTGGCGCTGCTGCGGCCCGAAAAACGTTCCCATTGCGATCAATGGGAGTGTCCCATCCCTGGTTATGGGCCCAGCACGCTTCCCGCTGCGCCACTCTGCTTTTTCTCGTTCTTTCTTTTTTTTTAAATTGTATTATCAGACAGCGCTGCACTGGCTAACGGTAGATTGGTCCATAAGGGAGCGGAAGCATCACGCACGCAGTGTCTCTGTTCATGGAGACCACGTGCACAGTTACTAAGGGCATGCTCGCGAATATGGAGGGGGATATTTAGGTGCTTAGCCTTTTAGTAAAAACTAGTTAGCAGAGCGTGGTTTCGATCCACGGACCTCTGGGTTATGGACAAGTACGCTTCCGCTGCGCCACTCTGCTGTTATTGTCCTTTTTTTTGTCATGTATTGTTAGAGAGCGCTGCACTGGCTAACCGCAGATTGGTCCATAAGGGAGGGAAAGCATCACGCGCGCAGTGTCTCTGTTCAGGGAGCCCACGTGCTTAGTTACTAAGTTCATGCTTGCGAATATGAAGGGGGGCATTTAGATGCTTAGCCTTTTAGTAAAAACTAGTTAGCAGAGCGTGGTTTCGATCCACGGACCTCTGGGTTATGGGCCCAGCACGCTTACGCTGCGCCACTCCGCTGCTCTTGTCCTTTTTTTTTTTTTTTTTTGTCATGTATTATTAGAGAGCGCTGCACAGCCTAACGGCAGATTGCTCTATAAGGGAGCGAAAGCATCACGCGCGCAGTGTATCTGTTCAGGGAGAGCACGTGCTCGGTTACTAAGGGCATCCTTGCGAAAATGAAGAGGGATATTTAGATGCTTAACCTTTTAGTAAAAACTAGTTAGCGGAGCGTGGTTTCGATCCACGGACCTCTGGGTTATGGGCCCAGCACGCTTCCGCTGCGCTACTCTTTTTCTCGTTCTTTCTTTTTTTTAAATTGTATTATCAGACAGCGCTGCACTGGCTAACGGCAGATTGGTCCATAAGGGAGCGGAAGCATCACGCACGCAGTGTCTCTGTTCAGGAAGACCACGTGCTCAGTTACTAAGGGCATGCTTGTGAATATGAAGGGGGATATTTAGATGCTTAGCCTTTTAGTAAAAACTAGTTAGCAGAGCGTGGTGTCGATCCACGGACCTCTGAGTTATGGGCCCAGCACGCTTCCGCTGCGCCACTCTGCTTTTCTTGTCCTTTTCTTTTTTCTTTTTTGTCATGTATTATTAGGGAGCGCTGCACTGGCTAAGGGCAGATTGGTCCATAAGGGAGCGAAAGCATCACGCGCGCGGTGTATCTGTTCAGGGAGAGCACGTGCTCGGTTACTAAGGGCATCCTTGCGAAAATGAAGAGGGATATTTAGATGCTTAGCCTTTTAGTAAAAACTAGTTACCAGAGCGTGGTTTCGATCCACGGACCTCTCGGTTATGGGCCTAGCACGCTTCCGCTGCGCCACTTTTTTTTTTTTACATTTTTATTATCATAAAATCACAGAAAACATGTCAACGTATACAGTACTTTTGTACACAACACAACCGCCAGGTCCTTCCATCTCTTCTCCTCTCTTAGTCTCCTGGTGCCTATCAGTGAAAGTGTCCACATCAGTTTCATCTTCAGGTAATGGATGGGTGATCTGGCCTTTGCGTCACATTCGACCCGGGATGTTCGCGCTTTCCATAGAGCTTGAAGCCCTGTTACCACAGCAACGCTCTTCACTTCGGTGAATTCCTTGCGCTTGAAGTTGAGAAACTTCAGGGCCTCGTATGGAAGTTCTTCCTCAATCTGCAGAGATGTAGGGAGATCGCTCCAAAAGAGAAAAGCGTTCCTGCACTCATACACGACGTGACGCAAGGTTTCTGTTTCGCCACACACATCACATCTTCCTTCCCAGGGTACCAGGAACCCCTTGCCCTGGAGCCAAAGTTTTGCAGGAAGTACCTCTATGTGAAACTTCACATAGAAGTCCTTGGAGCTCGTTGGAATAGGCAGGTATTTTATCCGCTTTAGAACATCCCGCAGTGAGATTTCTGTGAAGTTTTGCCGGTAGAGTGGAGGTGGGTACATCATGGCCACGGTGTCCCAATACAACTTCTTCTTTTTGACTGTTGCCAGGTATTCCCACGTAAAGATCTCTAATAATAATTAATAATTGGGTGTTTACGTCGCGAGACAACTGAGATCATGAGCGACGCCACAGCGGTCGGTCTGTGGATTGCTCTTGCCCACCTGAGGGCTCTTTAACGTGCGATGAAAGCTCACCACACGGCACCCCGTATTCAACGTCCCTCGCGGAAGACGGCGTGTCTAAGCAACTTGTACCCTGCCACCAAGTTGCTGGCATCCTCGGCCGGGTTCTCGGGATCAGAAGGCGAACACGCTACCGACTGAGCCACCGAGGACGGTGTGAAGATCTCTAAGAAGAACCTGATGCTGAGCTTCATTTCGCTGTAGTTTGCGTCATCGTCACTATCCACTCCAACAGGTGACTTGTTCCCATTACTTGCATGGCAGCACGGATCTAAGGCCTTCTTTGATCCCTGAAGTACAGAAAGCGTTGAACTTTAATTTTTATTTCCAGATTTACAACGCCCAGTCCGCCTGCCTCCAGTGACCAGAAGATATTTGACCTGCGCATGCGCTCGAATTTCGACTGCCACAGGTACCTTGCACATAGCCTGTGGAATTGCTGCACTGTTCCCCCGTCTAACGCTTCCGCTGCGCCACTCTGCTTTTTTATCAGATATTTAGATGCTTAGCCTTTGGTAAAAGCTAGTTAGCAGAGCATGGATTCGATCCACGGACCTTAGGTTATGGGCCCAACACGCTTCCGCTGCGCCACTCTGCTTTTGTTGTTCTTTTTGTTTTGTAATGTATTATCAGCCAACGGTGCACTGGCTAATGGCAGATTGGTCCATAAGGGAGCAAAAGCATCACGCACGTAGTGTCTTGGTTCAGGGAGACCACATGCTCAGTTACTAAGGGCATCCTTGCGAATATGAAGAGGTATATTTAGATGCTTAGCCTTTTAGTAGAATCTAGTTAGCAGAGCGTGGTTTCGATCCGCGGACCTCTGGGTTATGGGCTCAGCACGCTTCCGCTTTTTCTTTTTTTTTAATCTTAAATTCTCGAAGCTCACACACTTCATGTCATGCCATGCACACACAACCCCTTGCATGGACGTCACTTCCTATTCACTTGACAGCCACATCCTACACTGCATGCCCATCAGTTCAATTCATAATCAAATCCCAATAACATCACATTTCATAAATCACGAACTTCACATTCCATGAAAACGCAATGTATCACCACTTTGCGAGACATTAAAATCTGCTGTCAAAAACGAAATTTGAAGCAAATATGAGGGCCCTCATTTCCTCACTTACGACAGCACACAGCTGAACACACGCACAACTGGAACCCTTTTCCCTAAACACTGTCATCACAATGCACTATACCACTGGCATTACATCATTCAAATGTGCGCGTGTTTCCAGCGCACACGATGTAGTTTGCTGCTCAAAATGAATAAGAGTTTCGCGTGAGCCTCTCTTTCAGTCGGAGAAGGCCGTCCACTTCATAATAATCAGAGGAGTTCACGAGCTCTATCGTCCACAGCAGGGTGGTCACAAAACGCGTCCAGGGAGTGCTGATATTCTCCTTACAGTTGACGTAGTCTTGCCGGTGTGCCCAGAGGGAATGAATGCCCACCACTGCAATAACTTCCACTAACTCCCTCTGTGTGTCATCGTTAAAGCCTAGAAACTTCAGCTGTTCCCATTGAAAGGGGCTATCAACCTCTGCCTCCCCAGAAGTGCATTGCATTTCTGCAGTTGAGGAACACGTGCACCGGCGTCTCTTGCTCAGCGTAGCAGCTGTCACATCTTAAAGTCCACGGAACGATAAAGCCCTTGACGTGCTTCCATGTTTTGACAGGCAAAGTGTCAGTATGGAAGAGGACGAAGCAGTCTTTTACCCTGGTAGGGATAGGCATTCGCGTAACTTTACTGAAGACATCGGAGACTTTTCTATTCGAGAAGCTGCTCCGGTACAGGGGGGACGGGAACATGACATCGATGATGTCCCAATACAGCTTCCTTCTGTTAACTGTACTGAGGTAGTCCCAAGAGAACCTGTCGGTTAGAAGACGAACCGCGTCGGCGACATCTTTATAGAAGCAAAGGGCTGGGTTCTTCTTAGGCAAGACCGCTGTTTTAGCTATCTATGGCAGCAAGTATGCGGCTTCTAATGACTGCAACGCTTCCCGGAAGTGACCGTTCTTCTCACCTCGGAACAGCACAAAGCGGTGAACGACGAGCTTCACTGCCACATTCACCAGCTGGAAGCCACCTCGCTGCCTTGAGTGGAAAAGATTTGTGCGCCTCATCTTCTCCATCCGTGAACGCCAGATGAAGCTGGCAAAAATGCGATGGATTCTGTGAGTCGTCGGTCCACTGCAGACTCTGGCCTGCGCGTAGTACAGCTCGAAGCAGAGTTAACTGGAACGCCGCTTCGACCAGCGGAGCAAGGGGGGAGCCACCCTGGCGGCGTCTAGTAGAAATAAAGGGCGATGAGGTTTTGACATTTCCATTCTAGTCGGAGGGGTGTTCGCTGTGGTGCGCCGAAGAGTGCGCAATCAGGTTGGGGTTATCAACGCTCGGATCGTTTGTTTTGGGCGACCCTGTCTGAGGGATTGCGAAGAATCGATGACATCCTGATGGCGCGCGCCGGGTTAGCACGTGCGAACAAGTCGTCTCTCACCTCTCCAAAACTTCCAACATTAAAATTAAGGTGAAGTGATCAAGATGAGGAAAATTTTCAAAAAAAGGATTGATGTGGGGCAAAAAAAATCAAAATGCGATTTACGAAAGGTGGGAGAAGCAAATTTGGGGAACGTGCACGCAGTTGATGTAGGGCCGAACCTCTGCTGACGGAAATTGAAATGAGGACAGAGGTCATGGTGAATTTGTCTAGCTCTGATCATCATTCACTTCATTCACTACACGAAAAATAGAAAACCTTCACGGTGACTCCCTGCACTGTGTGCCAGCATGCACACAAATATTTGTGTGTACTAAGTGGCTGTTCTTCCGAGGAACGAGGAACGCAAGATGCTAAACCATGTTTTATTATTACTTAAAAACTCATTACAATGGTTTCGCGATTACTATCGGTAATCGTTAAAGAGAGGGGTTGTTATTCATTTCATTCGATCACACAATGAGCGTTTCAGATGACGCGTGCCCATGCGCCAACCTGTTTCAAGGCGCGTGCCATGACATCGATTCTCCGCATTATCTCAGACACAATCGCCCGCCCAAAACACGAACAGGCGCAGCGTTGATAACGCCAGCTTGATTGGGCACTGTTCGGCACACCACAGCGAACACCCCTCCGACTGGAATGGAAATGTCGAAACGCCCTCTCCCTTTATTTCTACTAAAGGCCGCGAGGGTGGCTCCCCTCTTGCTCTGCCGGTCGAAGCGGTGTTCTAGTTAACTCTGCTTCGAGCTGTACAACACCGCCGGATATAAGGAGACACTGCAGATGATGCTACGGTTCAGAACGGACACATATCGCCCGTTCCACACTGTCAACGACGCTTTTAACTTGTTCAGTCTGGTGCTCCACATCTCTCTTCCAGAAAACTGACGTTCTTGATTAAAGCGCACACCTAGGTATGTGTCCACCTAAGTTAACCATGTTGCTCCCATGTGTTGGAGTTTCATCCCAATCGCCCAGCCATGCTCCTTTTGTTTTCTCCCAGTTCAGAAATGCTCCCGACACCTTACAAAACCGCTGTGTCGATTATCGTAGAATCATCTTCTATGATGCGACAGATAGGCTCAAGGTAGAGTGTAAAGAGGATTGGGGAGAGGGGGCATCCCTGGCGTACGGATCGTTTCACGGCTATGCTTCTCGTCCTTCTTCCGTTTACCACTAGGCTCGTCGTCAGTTCACGATAACAGATCGAGATCCATTGAATTGTGAACTTTCCCACCTCACACCACTCCAGCAATTGAAGCAGGAAGTCGTGGGACACCCTGTCGAAAGCCCGACTTAAGCCCAGTTGAGGCACTGCGATGGGCACACCGGGCACTGTAGCTCTCTCGCATATCACTCTCATCCGATGAAGGTGCGTGCTGATTCGGCGCCTTTTGACTCCGTATACTTGATGTTGTCCGATGGTGCCTCGTAGGGCTACTTCTAGACTGCTCGCAAAAATCTTTGCCAGGATCTTGTAGTCAGTTGACAGTAGACTTATAGGCCGAAAGTGACCTACTTCCTTAACGTCGTTCTTGGTGTTCTTGGGTACGAGAACTGTGGTGGCCTGCCGCATTGATGGCGGAAGCAGCTGTCGTTTGTGGATGTCGGCATACACGCTTGCGAGGGTCTCACTGAGTGGCTCTCGATATTTCTTATAGAAGCTTGCTCCGATTCCATCACGCCCAGAAGCCTTATTCTCCGCTAACTTTCTAATGGCCCCGTCGACTTCGTTGGGAGTGATTGGCTGCTCCAGCTGTTCCCTCACCGACTCCGTTACCTTCAGAACTGCCTTAAAGAGAGATTCACAGTTTGCGGGCAATGTCACTTCTCTGAACATCTGTTCGTATTCTTTCACGAAGAGTCGCTCGATGTCCACGAGATCTGTTACAACTTGGCCGTTGTATCTGATACTGTTTATCTGTTTGCTGAGGTGGTGCTTCTTCTCCAATGTTCGATACACCTTGCTTGGTACTTCGTCTCGTTCTTGCAAAGTAATACGACTTCTAATCATTGCTCCCCTACACCTTTCTTCGTGCCACCTCTGGAGTGCTTTCATGTTAGGATATTTAATATAACCAAGTAAACTTGTGTAGTACAAGTTCAATACAGTTCCAACATAATGTAGCACAAACTAATTACACAAAATGCTTGTGTAGTTCAAGTTCAATACAGTTCCAATAAAATGTAGCACAAACTAATTACACAAAATGCTTACACAACAGAAGTCACACTCTAAGACAAGCTAAAACAAGTGTAATATTCCCAAAGAATCCCACAAAAGAACGCCACTAAGGGAGCCAGTGGCAATTCAAGGAGACACGGCCGCGACGGACACTAATGTACCGTGTCGACCATCTTCGGGGGAACTCTGTCTCTCCAAGTGTCACAAACTGGGTCTCCAAGAAAATGACCACCTGCTTGTGGAGCGACATGAGGAGAGGGTACTGAACGCGAAGGCGCCTGCTTTGAGCTACAGCTCTGCATCTGTTCTTCCACAAGACGTACCTTGCCACTGCAACGAGCAGGAGAACAAACCTGTCCCTGATCCGGTGCCCCAAACGGTAGCGGAACGGGAAAACCCGGCAAACGAGAGTCCAAAACAACCTTGCTACAACGCAGACGTCTAACACGTGAGACACTGATTCAATGTTGGGACAATTCGGACAAAGGGAGGTATTGGTAACACCCCATCGATTTAAGCGATCACGCGTAGGTAGAACTCCCCAGGCCGCCTTCCACAAAAAGTCACATACTTCGCGTGGGAAATTGTCGGGCCGGATATCACCCCACGATAGACCCAGGTTTCTCAAGTTATCCGATCGGGGTTCATCCAAGAGACATAGCAGTTCGCAGATACGTGATGCAGGGACCGATCGAGGATCGACCTGGGGGTCCTGAGCCTGTATGTCGCAAAATCGCTCTGCGATACGTCGATGAAACAGGGACGGGGAAGTGGCTTCAGGGTACCTATTCCCTAGTCCGCGAGGAACTAATGCTCTGCGAAAGTGGCCCATCCAGTACAATGCAAGCGCACGCGCTGAATGCTCAGTATCGTCAAGAACACGAAGGACAGCCCGAAGCGCAAGCAGCGTACAAAAAGTAGAAATGCACGGGAGGCTCCAGCCTCCCTGGGATCGCGGCTGTTGTAGGACCGCGCGTCTAACAAGAGCTGTTCTTCCTCCCCAAAAGAAGGAGAATATCACCGAAGAAACCCTAGTGCATACAGCACGGGGCGGCATATAGCAACCCGGGAAACGAGCCACAGCTTACTACATAGCACATTCTTGATTAGATATGCACGCTCCTGAAAAGGTAGGTCAAACCTACTGGCTATTGAAACCTTGCGTTCAACGTCCTGAAGCAGGGAATCCCAGTTTTCTCGTGCCACGCCCCGTTGGTCAAACACTACCCCCAGGATTCGAAGGGATAAGCACTGCTCTATACCGCCCAAAAAGTTGCCACTAAAACCAGCAACTGGCAATGCCTTACTTTTTGTATTGTTGAGCCGGGCACCAGAAACACGCGAATACTCGCCAAAAATCTGAAGCGCTTCGCACAGGCTATCACTGCCCTTGAGAAAGAGTGTAATGTCATCTGCATACGCAGATACCACCACCGAACCGCCGCAGGGGAGCGGACACCCACGAATACGAGGGCAAGCAGCAAGCCTACGTAACAGCGGATCTATGCACAACACGGACAGCATTGGGGATAACGGGCACCCCTGACGAACCCCACGTGTTATTGAAAACGGCTGCGCGATGTTGCTGTTAACGACGAGGTCACTTGTCAAGTCTGAGTACAACGACCGAAGCAGAGAGATGAAGGCTACGGGAAAGCCAAACATACGCAGAACACCAAAAAGATAATAATGCTCCACGCGATCAAAGGCCTTGGCCTGATCAAACGAGACGACTGAACCAGGCTGGTGAAAGCTGTGGGCATATTCAATGGCATCTCGTGTCAATAGCAAGGACGAGAAGATAGTTCTGCCCAAAACTGAGCAGGTTTGGAATGGAGAGTCGAGGTAGGGAAGTGCATTCCTCAAACGTGTTGCGATAAGTGAAGCAAGGATCTTGTAATCACTATTCAGCAACGTAATAGGACGCCAGGATTGTGGCGAGTTGCTATCGCCACCCTTCGGCTTTCTTGTGCTCTTTCGGCTCTTGCACTCTTTCGGTGCTTTCTTGCATTCCTTAATATCCGCTACATAGTTTCCTAGATTTTCTTCTTCGAGTTTTACTAACCGACGAAGTGTCTCTACATGCATTGCCTTCTGAGCCTTCTTCTGCGCACTTTTCTTTTCGCAATGTTCGATAGCCACTTGCCGAAACTCAAGTTTAAATTCTTCCCATGAACACGCATTTGTTTACCCTCCTTTCTTAAGAGCTTTCAGCAATTCTTCAACTTCCTTTGTGAAATCTTCATCTTCTAGAATACTCACATTTAGACGACAGGGACTGATCACCCTTCTCGCGCGCTGAGCGCCCACATGTGAGGCATACCTCGACGAATCCGTGGTCGGACAAGCTCACTGGTGTTACTCTGTAGCCAAACGAGTGCAGCTCTTCGGAAAGGTATATCCTATCCAGCCTCCAATGCGACGACCTTTGCCAGTGTGTGAATTTTAAGAAGTCATCCGAAATCCATTCGGCCACATCGTACAGGTTATTGTCGTGCAACAAAGACCGAAGCTCTTTGGTGCTGGCATCATTGACGCGTCCTTTACCCGTGCGATTCTTCGCGCTGAGCACGCAATTGAAGTCGCCTGCCAGGACAACTTTCGAAGGACTATCCAGAAATTATTTCAAGTACTCAAAGAACTCTTTCCCATCTGTGGTAACGTTTGGTGCGTACACCGCGACGAACCGTATACCAACTCAGTGTTTAGCAGGCAGCCCACAGCACTAATTCTGCCCTCCCTGTCGTGTCCTATTTTGGGCACAACCTGCACTTGTGCTTTTCTTCTGACTGAAAGTGCAGTCCCGCCGCTTCCTTTTTGAGCCGTAGAGTGAAACACCTGATATTTCTTTTGGAAGATTCGACGAAATTCTTCCTCCCGTTCCGAATCTATCTTCGTTTCCTGCAGCAAGCAGATGTCTATTTTCCTTTCATTCAACAAATCTGACAGCCTTAGTTTCCGACTGGTTGAGACCAAGCTGTTAGCATTGAACGTAGCTATTCGTATTAGGCACTACAGCTATTATCGCGATAAACCACGATCGCGTGGATCGTACGGGACGTTAGGTTTGGTTCTTCGTTTCGGGATAACTGATTTCCACTCCCGTGAAAATGCAGCGTCTTTGAGTGATATCTGATATAGTTTTTGTGGAGTTTTATCCTCCTCGCACGCGACTTTCGTGCCGAGCTTGTTATCAGTAGCAATCTCCATCTGTGTCCCAGTCCCAGTTTCTCCTATCTCTGATTCCTTGCAGCTCTCCTCTACTTGATAATTCGATATCGTTTTCCGGCCATTATCAGTAACGGTTTCTTCAATCGCTTCCTTATTTTCTGCATGATCCTCTGATTCCGTTGCGTTGCTGTTTGCCGCCTGATTTGATCTTCGTTTGATTGCCTTCTGGCCTCCCTAGTCCTGTCAGCGTATGATCGCACGCAGCTTTCGCAATCATGCCTAAAGCGACGGCACTTTTCGCATTTAGGAACTTTACATTGCTGCCGCACATGACCAACACGCCTGCACCTCAAACATAGCGGTGGTCTACCCGGAATTGCGACAAGGACCGAGTTAGACATGTGAGGGACGCTGTCGGCGTTCACGACTTCCTTCAAGGTCAACTTAAAGTTCCTTGTGGTTGACTCGACGTCTTAAAAAAAATCATCACTGTACGTTTCTCGAGTTACTTTGCTCGGCTCTCCATACAAGCTGAAAGTCTTTCTAACGACATCATCAGGGATATGGTAAGGTATCCAGTGCACCCGAACGGTGACGTTGCGGTAGCCTTTGTTACAATCCTAGTACAAGCTGTTCATAGTATCTTTTTGGCACCATGATACAAGTCATTTGATTCATTGTAAAGGGCCCTGCTGCCGCCTTTTCCAAATATTGTGATAGTCTCCAATACAATCCAGGAAAGGGACATAAAGCCGTCGCATCTTTGCATGTGTGTAATATGTCTTTGCCACCATGATTAAAGGGGATTTTGCCCGTTTGAAAGGGCTCTGCTGCAGCCTTTTATGGAGTTCGCGGTCGCGTACGTTATAATTCCAGTAGTAGTGCAATAGCTTTAGCCGTTGCAAATTCGTCTTTGGAACTATGATACATGCTGTATCGACAGTTTTAAAGGGCTCTGCTGGAGCATTTTCTGGATTTTGCGGTAGCCTCTGTTACAATCCCAGTAGAAGGGCATAGCAAAGGCCATTAAAGACATGTCTTTTGCAGCATGATACAAGGGGTCTCGCCTGTTTTGAAGGGCTATGCTGCATCCTTTTCCGATATTTGCGGTCCCCTGTGTTATGGTCCCGGTAGAATGGCATAGTATAAATTGTTGATAATACGTCTTTGACAGCATGAAACAAGGGGTTTTGCTCGTTTCAGAGGGCTCTGCTGCCACGTTTTCTGAATTTGGCGATCACCTGCGTTATAACCCCAGCATAATACCATTGCACAAGCCACTGATAACACGTCTTTCGCTATATGATACAGGGAGTGCCGCCCGTTTTAAAAGACCTTGCTGCCGCCATATCAGAATTTTGCTGTCACCTCTTGCGCAATCCTAGCTCTGCTGCTGCCTTTTCCAAATTTTGTGGTCGCTTCAGTTGCAATCCCAGTTGAAGAGCATCCTAAGCCATTGATAATATCTGTTTGGAACCATGATTAAAGAGGTTTCGCCCGTTCTGGTTTTGCTGAAGTTTTTTACGGATTTTGCGGTCGCCTCCGTTACAATCGAAGTGGGAAAGGCAGTAGCATAAGCGTCACGAATATGCCTTTGCCACCATTATACAAGGGGTTTCGCCCGCTTTAAAGGGCTCTGCTGTCGCCTTTTCCAAATTTTGCAGTCACCACTGTTACAATCCCAGTAGAAGGCCCTAGCATAAGTCGTTGATAATGGCTTAGCTATGCAGAATACACCAGTGACTCTTTGTGGTGTATTCCTTGGATGCCCCTGCCGTCATCGGGGTTGCAGAAAGGTTACATTTTTGCTTTTCGCAAATAAGTTGACAAGTGATGTAATGTTTTAGAAGGAAACTGTGGGTCATTGCTTGCAGGTAGACTAGTAAGCGAAGAATGGACTTCTCTTTGTGTGCTGCACTTCGAGAAAAGTTGGTTGATTACCATGAACAGTGAAATTCAAACGGCTTCGTAATGGATATGTATTTTCATTTATGATGTCTTTTCCTCAGACTTTAGTGCGGCGCTCTTAGGCGTCTGCTACCGTGTAGATGTCCGGACTGCCGGCGATTTGCCGTGCAAGTTCACTTTTGTGCCTCGTATCTTGGCAAGTTTTTTTCTTGCCATATCGTCGCGGCTCTCTCATGCTGAATTCAAACGGCAGGTATCAGCTTTTAGTCCATTGCGCAACTCGTATCAGCACCGGAGAGCAACAACAATTTCTTCATTATCATTGTTGTTGCGGCTAGCACTGCACTATCATCAATACGCATAGAAGCCATGATGCGTGACAGGGCGTGATAACATGTCTGCTTGATTTCGAGTGGAGTGAACCATAGGGGGTATATGTTTATGGATATTTATGGACATATCTATTAGTATATGCATTGCCCACTGGAAATGACCGCAATTATAGCAAAGTACCTTAGCGTAAAAAATATCGAAAATAAACAGATGAGCCGCATAGTTATTAGACATTTGCATGTACAATTCATCAATGAAAAACTTTACTTGACACACACGAGAAATAAATGAGCTCCCTTTCCAAATGAGAAACTGAAAATTTAAAAGGCGTTTCAAGTTCCTCGTACATAGTTCTTCACGAACGATTATCCCAACGTTCATGAGCACTGAAATTGGTTTGCACACTGTATTGTTGATTTTGCTTACATTTTCAACGTGAAAAACAAAATATCAGCGAAAGAGCAATAATTAAAAATTTTCACCCAATGACCCTCGTACATAGCTGCTCCATCTCTATTTCCCCTTTTATTCTCTGCACCTCTCTGCTCCGTATAGTTTTTTGCGGATGATATCCGGAGAGGCTGCTCCTATGCTGCAAGCCCATAAACTTAGTGTAATAATCAAGATGATGCCATTCTCTGCAGTTCTCTTCGCCATTACTTCTTAATTATCATATTACTTCCAGTCTAGCTAACCAAAATGCACGTGCAGACCAGGTCGCTATAACTACTTGTGAGGTTCATGAGTCACAAGAACTGCTCGAGTGTGCATGTACTTCCTAACATCGACAAGAGCAGCACTACATCGGGCAAGCGTTAAAAAAATGCATGCAAACCTGGTTTCACTCCGATTTCTTCATTATTGGGGAGGGGGGAGGGGAGCTTTATTCTATTTAGTGGTCAAGAGCCCTAGGGCCACGGAATAGCTTGCCGCAAGCCATGCACAAGCCGCCCGCGTGTGTGAGGTCCCTGATTACCCTGATCTAAGCATTGCTTCATCTTCATCGAGAAATAAATAATGTACTCGAGGGCGTGAAGCACTTGTTTAGCGTTACCTCCAAATACTACAACTCTATTTTTGACTACTCTATTTTATTGGCGGCACTGTGCTCCTTCACCCTCTCACATTGGGGGTGAAGGAAAAGCGCGTCTCCGAAAATGCAGAATGAAGATTAATAATTGAGGGTTTATGTCGCGAGACAACTGAGATCATGAACGACGCCACAGCGGTCGGTCTGTGGATTGCTTTTGCCCACCTGAGGGCTCTTTAACGTGCGATGAAAGCTCATCACACGGCACCCCGTATTTAACGTCCCTCGCGGAAGACGGCGTGTCTAAGCAACTTGTACTCTGCCACCAAGTTGCTGGCGTCCTCGGCCGGGTTCGAACCCGCGATCTCGGGATCAGAAGTAGAACACGCAGAATGAAGAAAATGAAGAAAAAAAAATGGTGTTCCTTCACGAATTTTTTGCTGACGATCTACCGAACGAATTTTTGTTCTGAAAACGGCTGCGATATCAGGTGACCGAAAGGAACAGATGTTCTCATTGGGACAACTTCGTAGGTTGCATAATAAAAAAAGTTAATTAGCGATTTTTAGGTAATTAGTCATACGACGGTTGAGCAAACGATGGCCAAGAACATCCGCCGGCCCAGAGATGCTAGAAGTGAAATCAGAATGTCTATAGCTCTTATAGTGTTTTTATGAAAAATCTCTATGAAAACATAAAGACACCCCACACTTTCACCCTCTTGATCATGTCACGGAAATGTTTCCTTTCTAGGCGGGGGGCGGCAGACGTGCATTGTCAGTCAGAGATGCGATAACACACCACCGAACGCGTTTCAAAATGAACCTCCCCAAAAAAGGTCATTTTCATGTTATTTTGGTTTCGTCACTGATTTTCCTTTCCCACACTTCAGCAAAATTTTCATCAAATTTTCCTACCCCTGGAAGACAAAATCTGGAATGGGGCTTGAAGTTAGGAACTGCAACATATGTTGTAATCGTGTTGTTGAAAATTGCCCTGTGACCCATCCACCTTCGAATATACCCACAAGTATGGGTAAAGAGTATTCTACATACACTAAAACAAAATTTACTCGGTGTTCTCTACTTCTTAACCGCCTCGTGTGTCGGTTACCTACTGCACTCCTACCCACTGCAGGGATTTGGGTATATACACGCCTTCCATTCTGAATATATTTAGTTCTGCACCAAAATTTTTGATCCAACTAAGTAGCGTTTGATCAAATCATTGCCAAGATAACACTCGCAGACGCCAAATTGTTCATCCCTTCCAATTTATTTCGTGATAACCCTTGATATAAACGTGATATCGAAGATGTCATCACTTAACTACGTAATGTCTATAGTCATGCTTAATAGCTATGAGTCTGCGGCCCATACCTGCTCCAACCCTTCCTTGCTACCTTCCCTTGCTACAACCTACGAAGTTGCGTTTGTCCAAATCGTTCATTTTCAAGCGACCAAGGAACAAACAGGAGACAATACCACACACAAGTCACTCTGTTGTTGTTTCGTGTTTGTTCTTTGGCCGCTTGTGGATCTACATCAACAAGCCCAATCTATATACTTCCGACATTTTATCAAATCGTCGCCCAAGTGGCACTCGCTGGCGCCAAATTGTCAATTGCCTCCATTTATCTCGTAATAAGTCTTGATACCAACTTGATATTGAAGGTATCATCATGTAATTACGTGGTATGTATATCGTCTGCGCACCGCAGCTGTTTTCCTTGCTGCACCATTAGAACTCGCATTTAGTCCATTTGTTGTCCAGAAGGCAATCACAGGCGCCAAGCTGCCAATTTCATCCGGTATCTCCCGACATCTGGAAAGTCTCATGCTCGTTCCCACAGTTATACATGACGTCTTATTCTCAATCTTGCGGGAAAGTTTCAGGGCGTGTTATCGGCGTTGTTAATAGGTCGGGGCTCAAGAACGGAATTCCCCGTGAAGTCCTCCTCTCCCTACCCAAATCTTTCCTCCTCACGTACTCACGCACCACCCTGTAAACTTAGCTACCTTGCCTAGTCCTCTGCTATTAGGTCAAGCCGGATTTCAGAGGGGACGTCCCGGAATGCTGCTCTAGTCAAAAACTAGAATTGCTAGATTGGGAGGAGGCTTTAAACGGCCTTTTGTCCTCTGTGATACATTGTCTGTTGTGAATTCTAATATTGAAGCTGTTGTGAATCGGACTTACAGTGGGTTACTTAGCTTTGCCTACCGTCCTCCTTCCGGTTGTAGGGAAGCCTTTCTGAATTGTAGTATGCCTAGCCAAGGCCAGAGACAAAAGGGGCTCTTGTCCGTTCCCGTCCTAGAACGTTTTCAGAATGTCACTTTATTTTCCTCCACGCGCGTTCGTGCCCCATCTTCCTCCTCCTTCTACATTACTCCGGAGCTCCTTTGTCCATCCCTCCGTGGATGGTAAGGCACTATATTTCCGATGGTAGCCCTTTCGTCTGTTCCTTTTCGTCCATAATAAGTCACAGCCTTTAATATACCTCAGAACGCGATGAGCTTGTTGATGGTACAAGGCCCCTCGAACGGATTTCTACTCCCCCGTAGACCGCAACGTACGAGCACCAGGTCTCCTTCCTCGAGCTTCGGGATCCTGCTGTTGTGACGGAGATCGAATCCCTTCTTCATGCGGTGTCTGTATTCGGCCTCTTTTTCGGAGCTGCGCGGACTCTCTTGTAGCTGAACCTTGTCAGTGATACCGAGCTCCTGGTGCCGTCTCCCGGTAGGACGGGCACGGCCCGGTAAGCTGCATACTTGGGGCTGCATCCCAGTGCCGAGGTATGTGATCTGTTGTGGTGGTGCACTGAATCATATTGCGTCAATCTTGAACCACACCAACTGTGCTAAACTCCCAATTCTCCTCATTGGTGATGTCAACATAAACTTACTGTGCTCTAGTTCTTTTACATATGATTTTCTTGAGCTCATTGAATATTTTGGTTGTATTATTACTGTTTTCGTGCCTACTGGTCCCTCATCACGCTCATTACTCCAATCCATGCATTAGCAATACTAATATTGTGTCTTTGGGAGTACTTCGTATCCCGATAAGTGACCACTTAACCAGTTTTGTTTTTGTGTTTTTTTTTAAACTAGAGCACACGTGCGCGTTGTTCCAGCTGCAAGACATACTCGTCTTATTAATGACACTACACTTGCCGACTTTTATTTTCGGATATCTGCATTAACCGGGACACGTTTAATAGTTGACTCACGATACACTATATTTGCAAATAACGTAACACAGTGCTACAATCAAGCATTCCTGTTGCAAGAAATGAGGGCCCGCCCCGGCAAAATAAAGAAGCCATGGATCACCACAGCATTATTGCGGCGTATTAAAGCAAAAAAAAAAAAATGCAAACACATTATTTCAATTTCTTTTAAGAAAAAGCGAAACTCTGCACTCTGGGCTGAATTCAAGCAAACTCGCACTCAGCTACTGTTGACGTCAGAAAGGCAAACGAGGATTGCTACTCTCGATATTTCGAGAGAACATACACTGAAGAAAATTTATGTTTATCCATACCCGGCCTTTGCCCGCAAAAACCCTGGTATTCCCAATGTGAAAACTACTTAGCTGAAAGACTGGTCTAACCTTCTCATTGTTCTGGAGTGAAATGTTGTCTCCTCACTAAATAGCACGTGTAATCTCACAGCTTTGTTGTATGCACAGCGTATCACATGTTTTGCGTCACATCATGCTATAAAGCCACGTATGTTTGGATCGGTGGTTTGGATGTTTTGGTGTACGGCACCCCACCTCAGGCATGCACAAATGGCGAAGGGCAAAAACGGTCTCTTCTAATCCTTACAACCCCCACTTCTGAGGTTTCCCATTGGCTACATGACCCCTCACAGAGCATTTACGTGTGGTCAGAATACATACAGCGATTTACGGTTCTGGTTGGTGAAACCTCTGTATTAAAGGCCCACGGGGCGGACTGCTTTTTCTTTCTTTTTTTTTAGACACATGTATACAGGTACATTGCAATATGTGTGCATGTATTTGAAAAAGAAAAAGCAATCCCCCCATGGGCATTTAATACGGAGGTTTCACCTGGTACCGGAAAGCCCTGTAAGTACTACACTCTAAACCTGGTACGTTCTAGTAAAGGGTAAAAATTTCAAAATTTTTACCCTCTATTTCAGAAGTTACCTTGCAACCTATGGGCAATACCCTCTATAAACGTTACACAGACCACCTATAAATAGAGGTTACTGCCTCCTAACCGCCACACCGACGTAAAAGTTACAGTTTCGCAAGGCATGGCTGTCTCTAAGACGCTCGCCTCTTCACAGACGCTACAGAACAAATGGTGCTCAAAATGAGCTCTCATCAGTGCAGAAGGCATACTGTCATTCGGAACATATAGCTATAATATACGTAATTCATCTAAGGGCATCCAGTGGCGAAAAGTGAGTGATCACTACATGTACAGATTCGCATGCACAACAAATGAAAGAAAGAAAGAATATGGCGAGCACATGTACTGGAAGACTGGAGCATATGTATTATTTAATTGGCAAACCTGGAACTACAGCTGAGGCAAGAACATGAGGACGTCACAATACCAACACTTCAGCTGTGATGAACGACATTCAGTTTCAAGGAGGTATACTCTTTGCAGTCCCACGTTGTTGCAACTTCCTCCCCTCCAGTACGCCGAAAACATTTCTATTCCTTTCTGATATGTCAGAATGACACATCAGCGACTGTGGTTAATCAGAAGCACACGAAGAAGTAAAACACAAGGATGACAAAGGACTAAGCAAATAACGGACGTAAGACAAACACGTACACACTGTGTCGAACCGTTGAACCGTGTTAGAGAGACAGACTGTGCTGTTATTAGTGTTCCTAGACTGTCCAGCAAAAACGCAACCACGTAAACTTTGTAGTGAACATACCGTAGAAATACCCTGATAAAGTTCCGTCACTTGACCCTTGTGCATTCTTCACAATTCTGAACACGATCCGCAGTTCGTACAGACGCAGAGACACAATAACGTAACGCACACTGATCCGACACTCTCGTACTGAATGATTGAATGTGCGGCTTGAACGAGAACGCAATGACTTTTGAGCAGTGCCTTTTATACAGGTTACCTTGCAAAGAAACAAGAAAAACAAGCGAAGGAAATTCAAACGCGGAATTCGTTTAGAAGTTACAACGTTACGAAGTTACGACGATTGGATTTCCGTTGAACACCGAAGTAACCTCTACTGCTGCTCCAGTGTCGTGTTACAAGTTGTGTTTAATCTCTAAATATAGGTATCGGACGTGTAACCTCTACGATATTTGGAAATATGCGTCTATAGAAAGGTTACACATTGCTAAAAGTTACAATAAAGGGTACCGAGTTAAGAGTGTAGCCTAAGCGGAATCGCTCTTTCATCAAAAAGTACGGAGATTCTGTACTCTTACTAAACTTTCTGCAATCTTCGCAGTGCTTCTGTAAATACTCTGAACACATATTCTGTAAAATACAGCAGATTGCTCTGTTATCAAATATTACAAGCGAAATTCAGCGTCAGGTGTCCTAAACGAGGGGGCTGTCTATTCAGTCTATTCATAAGCCAAGTCTAGCTGTGGGTTGGTGGGTGTCGGTGCACAGCGTAAGGCCCAGTTGTTCGGACATATCACTTAGGAAAGATGTGTTCTTGGCCAGTGAAACACTCACGTTGAGGTCTCCGAGGGCAAGAAGCTTGCGCGTACGGGGAGGCATGAGTACATACACGATAAAGCACCGCCCAACATTTTCCATGCCGTCGGCAAACTTTGCTGACGTACTTTGGTTTTTATCTCACTTTCCATCGATAGCGGTTGCAAACTGCATGGTGGGATTTCCCTCCTTACCTCCAGAGCTGAGCGTACATGCGATAAAAGTTTTGTGCGGACATGCGAATGCCGACGACGCCGACGCAATCCTGCGAAAGTCTCCACTATACAGCTGACGCTGTAAAGTACGGATATTCTGTGCTTTTACTAAGTTTTCCGTAATTTTCACTAGGTTTCTGTAAATATTCTGAACAGACATTCTATAAAATAAAATACATCGCTCAATGCGTTTTTTTTTTTGTGTGTTTTCTCAGTAAAAATGGCCGATATTTGTTTTCTTTTCTTTTTTTCAGTGTATAATAATCCAGAAAAGATGTGGAGAACAGTAAGAAACTTAGCCTCTGCTAGTGAATCCCGCCCTTTGCCTACAGAGTGGAGTATTGGCTCCTGTACCTACACCGGTATGGAGTTAGGCTAATAAGATTAATGACCTTCTAGCAAATGTTGGTGGTTTCAACAAGAGTGAACACAGCCGCGGAGAAATAGATCAGCCACTATGTGGTTTTGCCCACTTACAGTTCCCCAAGGAGCTACCAGACTTCTCTATTTTTCTATTCCAGTCACTGTCTCCGAAATCGAAACTGTAGTAGGCACACTAGACAACTCTGCACTTTTTGGCACTGACGGGTTTAAGGTACTTCCTCTTAAGCACGTTGTGCTTCGCATATGCGACAAATAATGTTATATTTGTAACAACATTTTAGAATCGTGAGTATTTCCAGATATTTTAAAAATAGTTATAATAATTCTCATTACTAAAGGAAGGAAAATTGAATTCAATTTATTCAATTTACCATATACATGGTTGAGCAAAGGAGCAAAAAGCTGCCAGCTGGCAACTTTACAAGGCCCCGCTGCCCACGGTTCGGAAGCAGCATTTCAGACAATGGAAACAATCAGTCGAAAAAGTTTAACAAATGTCTAAAACAATAGCTGGAATGTCACTTAATGAAGTATGCTACAAAGATTATACACGCAAATTAGAACACTCTGGTACATGATAGCAATACCAGTACCAACCACGGGTTAGCAAAAAATGTACGAAGCTCCTTTTTACCGTATCCGATTACAATGTTCCCACATTTGGATTACCGATTTAGGAGCTCCGGGAGAGTAAAAGAAAGGGCATGTTTGCCGTAATTTCTGCGGCAGAATGGAGTATTCCATTCATCAGTTCCACAGAGGCATATGGAAGAATTAAGCAATTCTAGCACTGACGTTGTCCGTAGAAGCTCCCTATAAGTTACATTACCAAACCTGTACGCAGACAGCAGTCTGGAGGTGTACATATTGTGTCTCTCAATTATACCCAGAGCTTCAAACAAGCCACGGGTTGTCTGTAAGTAAGGCGTATTCGTTATGTGACGGATGACTTTTAAGGAATTATTTAAATAATAAAAATTATTTAAATATTAACCGGCCAATTTCAATAATCCGTTTATTTTCCAAGGTAATTGCAAAAAAGTGAGAAAGGAAAGGCTCTCAAAATATCTACATAAGCGTGGGATAATATTAGTGATTAATATTAAAGACAACATCGCGCAAAATTTTGAGCGAAGCTTATATACAGTTCGAATATTTATAGATCTGTCAAAGGCATTTGACTCAATACACCACAATATTTTATCAGAAAAATTGTATTCTTATACGGCACACGCGGTGTAGCATATAACCTGATCAAAAGTTACTTGTCCTCTCGTTAAGAGTATGTAAGAATACATAGTGTTGGATTCAGCATGGAACTGGTAAGGGTTAATAGATATGGTGTGCCCCTGTGGTCCATTCTTGGGACCCTTTTATTCTTCTTTATATCTATTATATAGTCAACATGCCTACCACTCCCAACATAGTTCTATACTGTGACGATACCAGTATCTTTTTTTCTCATGACAATCTATCGTTTTTGTCTTCGACTACGAACGGCTATCTAGAGGCTTTTTTTATTTGGCTTGTTTCAAACCGTCGTACTGCAAACATTAAAATATAACTGAATTTGTTGTATTTAGACGAGTTAACAAGCCAGTAGAATCTTCATTTACGTTGCGTATTAAGGGGGTTCCCCTTGAACGAACAAATGAAATCTAATTTCTTAGTGTGTTGCTTCATGAAAACTCCACAATAGGCCAAATTAGGAACATTCTTCTAAATTGGTTGATTAGGAAAATTTATTACGCCGTCGTTTATTCAAAAATCTGTTATTTCCTACTTACCTGGGGTAATATACGTACAGCAAATCTACGTGAGCTACGTCTCCTTCAACGTCGCGCTGTGCGCATGATCACTAATGCCGATTTTTTTTACTCTTACTACACAACTTTTTCGAGACGCCCTCATTTTCACCGTTGAAAATATGTTCTGATTTAAACTGGGAATACACATTTTTAGACTAGTTGAAGGTCATTTTTACCTACACAAAGGACGATGTTGTACCCTATAAGATGCATTCGAAAATTTGCAATTCCATCATTGAGAATCAATTACGACAGACAGTCCATGCGATGTCTAGTTCCCCACTTCCTTAATAGGTTCGCGCTGTTCATAGTTTCCCAATATTCATATCATCAATTTAAACTTGCTTTTAGGTCAGACTTCATTATACTTAATAGGTTACTTATAATGGGCTACTTTAGATATTTTCAGTTATTTCCCCCATCTGCTACCTAAGTTGCTACTGTTATTTGTCATCATCTCAGAATGCCATCCTGTGCCCCTGTTGCTTTTCTTTTCTTGCACTCAAGTGAGGGCATAATCAACCTGTTTGTATGTACCCGGTTTATGGACTCCACCGACTGCGCCATGCTGGTGCATGTACCCTGTCAGGTTCTTCCTTTTGTACATGGACGAAGTTTCTGTACCTGCAGAAATTGAAATAGGAACTTGAAACCCACGATACCTTGGGAGCACATGCGATAGATATTGATAATGCTTTCAACGCCATTACTATCCTCAAAGAAACAACAACAACGCCGTCAAAGAAAGTAAAATAATCGTCTGCGTATCTAAATGTTTTCTTTGCCCCAATATTTTGAAGGGGGGTATTGACTATATTGCACACCCCAGCCAGACAGTCGCATAGCCGCATCAAAAGGCTCTCCGTGTTTATACTGCACATATATGAGTATTATTATACGAAGTAGCTTGTTTCCACACGCATATTTGAATGCTACGCTGCAATTGCAACCACGCAGCTTACGGTTAGGCACCAGTATCGAATGCGATATTTCAATTGTACTGGTATCCGGTATTCCAGTAGTACAGATGCAGTAATAGAAATCCCTGAACCTGTTCGATCCTGCGCATGCGCCTCTCCGTGTTCGCCTCAATGTTCCCTTACGACGAACGCTGGAGAGCAGTGGTCCCATGGAGCCAAGTATTGGGATACGCTTCCAACTTCGAATTTCTTCAGTTCCATTATAGCAGTTCATACCCTCACCCCACGAGTATTTCAAGAGTAGTTCACATATCCAACACAGCATTGGAATTACTCGGGTGAAGAGGAAGTTAAACGCGAAGTAGTTCTCAAAATACGTGGCGCTATATAGGCTAAGTATAGGGCAACGTGGGCTTCACCTAACGGCTATTTGAATAAGGTGATGCCTGTGCTACGTTTTTACAGGGGCTTTTTGGGCTGTACGAGACTTGTGGGTATCGCAATTGTGCTAATTTGGTGACACAACCATGAAAGGTCTGATTTTTTTTTTCTTGTAATTACACTGATCGTTGTCATGGCAATATGCCACACTTTTGTCGCATTTTATCGATGAACGTCCCTCTGCCACACACCGGAACAGCTGCTATAAAAACTCCTCCCTTTGAGACACATTAACGCTCTCCGCCATCTCAAGTTTGCAAAATGAGGTGGAAGATTGGTTCTGAGGAATATAGGGATGAATACCGCTCAAGTGTCGATCACAGTTTCCTCCACAGTATTATATTTCTCATGGAATATGTGCCCGAGTATCAAATAGATTGATGTATGTAGTAATATACGTGTATGTAATTACCGGCTGCGATGTTGTTATTGAAATATATGATTCCATCGAGAGATGAGCAGATGGTTGTGGCCGTAAACTTGTGTCGATGATTTCTATTGCTTCATTCACAACGAAACAGCTTCAGAAGATGTATTCGATATACGATGCACATAGAAATTATATCTCCATGCAGCGAATAAAAGAACCGAAAGCGGCTTCGACTCCACACGGGCCCACGGCGATGACACATAGATATCAACAGTAGAAACGAAGAGACATGATTGTAAGTGGAATTTGTCGCCTTACTTCTCATTTCGCGAATATGAACCCTGTACGACAGTGCGATGCGGGACACTTTGTTTAACAGTGCACATTAGTTATAACCGCATTGCTAAAGTACTGCCCACCATGAATCCATGGGAATCTTTCATAGGAAGACTAATGGCGTATTCCATTGGGAGAGCAGATTTTACCCCGCGCCTTTTGTCCCTTCAAACAGCTTTTGTCCAGTCTCAGGGCAAAAATTTGACCCAGCTTTGCCAATGGAATGCGCTATAAAACCCTGCTGTACTCACTTCTTCTTCTCCTCTGTATGTCGTCCACCTCTTCTTCTGCCTTCATTTGGGTACCCACAACGTTTCCGTTCACTTACCTTTTATTCCCGATGAGTGCACTGTGCTTGCTAAAAGGAACCTGGGCCGTGTGTTCCACGTAAATCCCGTGTGCGAAGCCACTCTGAGAACATCTCCCGCCATCTCAAGCAGTTTCAAAAACTGGCATAGAGCATGCGACCACCGCAACGGATTCTAGATTTTGAGATTTGGCGGCTTCTGGATTCTTTCAGTACCTCAGCGCGTCAGATGACGTTTAAGGCCCAACCGTATGAGCAGTGTTTCGAGCGGCAGAACACAGAGAGCGACGCTCTCGAAAAACGCCCGCAGCTAACGACATGCAGCGTTTCTACAACGGCGAGTGGACGATGTCCCATGCGAACGTTTCCGTACTCTCTCAAAGAAGATATAGCTCGATAAACGCTTTTATTACAAGTGAAAAAGTCTCCAACACAAGCGCTTTGGTGATAAAATGTTATAACGAACAAGATACTGCAGCAGTGCGCACTCACGAAGCCATTTGTTGTGAATCCCGGTCCCGTTATACACAAGGTACCCTAATACACGGACCGAACGCTTCATATTCCAGTTGACATCTTCATCAATCTGTTGCACACTTTGTGATTTGCATGTTGGACACTCACACAAAAAATCAGTTTGAACATTCCCTATTGTCTTCTGGTACTGCATTCGTTGATTTCTGGGCGTTGAGGCTTACTTGTTTGTGTCGTCCCTAAGTGTGGTCTGCCTCGCCCAAATCTCGTTGTTTATGTCTTCTGGTCTTTTGCCGAATGTGATCCACTCGACAAGCCTGAGCAATACATGACATTCTCGGGCAAACATAAACAAACCCCCATCACAACTTCCGGTGATACGAAGATTTCCGGTCCTTCCGCGACTAAAGACGCTCGGAACCTTGCCACCATGCAGAATGATATCTTTCACTTTCTTGATTTGTTGAAAATGGGAGGCGTACGCCTCTTTGTGGCAATTTGATTTCGCGTAAAAAGGCGGACACGGCCCTCTCTCTCCTCATATCAGAAGCAATAACTGTATCAGTCGGCATAGTGGTTGGCGCAGAGCGTGTTTGCTGCGAAACCGGACGTTGTTTTGGCAACAAACCGGAAGTGGCGCAGAAAGGCATGTATAGACCATTTTTCAGAAACTGTTTCGATAGGCTCTCCCCAGGTGGCGCCGTTGGCGCGCCGCCATTGAACGCCTTTAACTGGCGTTTCCGCATATTGCTGCGACGTAGTTTTTTCGTGGTGCGCTTCGTAATTTTATGACTCGCACGCGTACATGAGACGTCGAGAGGTGAATTTAAGAGGACATACTCAGTCTTAGGGTGCAGCAACTACACTCTTAAAAATGAACTTCACCGCATAGCACGCTCCTAGCCAACCACAATCTCGAATGATATCGTTATCTGCCCGTATTTGTTGAAAAGGGGAGGCGTACGCCTTTTTGTGACACTTATGCTGTTCATAATTGTCACAAAAAAGGCGTACGCCTCCCGTTTTCAGCAAATCAGGGCAGATAACGATACCATTCGAGATGATGGTTGGCTAGGAGCGTGCTATGCGGTGAAGTTCATTTTTAAGAGTGTACGACGCGTTATCAAAGCGTGAAAGTATTCCGATGAGATTCGCACGTGCTGCACTGAAAAACTGAACTTCACCGCATAGCACGCTCTGCGCCAACCATTGCCACGAATGATAGGGTTATCGCTTCTGATTCGAAGAGAGAGGGGGGGGGGCGTACGCCTTTTTGTGTCAATTTGGATACATGACAATTGCCACAAAAAGGCGTACGTCTCCCTCTCTCCTCGAATCAAAAGCGATATAACCCTATCATTCGTGGCAATGGTTGGCGCAAAGCGTGCTATGAGGTGAAGTTCAGTTTTTAGAGTGTGGTTAGCGCAGGGCGTGTTATGCGGTGAAGTAGAGCTTTTAGAGTGCAGAGGCCTACACTGTTAAAACAGAACTTCACCACATAGCACGCTCCTAACCAACCATCATACCGAATGATATCATTCTGTGTCATGATTTGTTCAAAACAGGCGGGAGGCGCCTATTTGGGACAGATTATCTTGTCCCAGATAGGCGCCTCCCCCCTGTTTTGAACAAATCATGACACAGAATGATATCATTCAGTATGATGGTTGGTTAGGAGCGTGCTATGTGGTGAAGTTCTGTTTTAACAGTGTAGAGGCGCTTTGCACACGCGACGTGTACACAACACATGTATACGCAACGCTCCCTTGGCTTAAAAACCCGTTTAACAGAGTCTCCACACCGAGAGGGACAGAATGGAGAGAGTGCGCTATGCACAGCCGGTGCTTAATGCGCCTCGGTTTTCACAAAGCGCTGTGTAAACAGGTGGTGAAGACATCGAAAGCGCGCTAGGATGCGATAAACCCAATCGTTAAATCAAATGTCAGCGACGTGATGGCAACCACTTCAAAAGTTCGATTGGCCTTCTATGCGAAGGAGGGGCCTACCACGCGATTGGCCTATCACGTTTCCGTAGCCGTTATCGTGAACTTTCAACCTATACTAACATTCTCTAATGAAGTCAAATGTGAACAGAATCCTTGTGGTGGATTTCAACGGTGATGCTGGTGGTTGTAACTGTTGCGTCTTGATCAGGTTTCGCATAGCTATATCGCGTGTGTTGAGTGGTCGGACTTCGTGTTTACTTGGTGAGCACCTTGATAAACCCATATCTTCGTAAACGGCGGCGATGATCATGGCATACAAGTTCAACGCTCTTGAGCCGTCCGGTATCAACAAATCACAAGGCACCCTAGAAGTACTTCACAAATAAAATATGCTTTTCCCTTCTATCTCCATTATCATCTGTTATGTTCTGCATGGCCACTGTTTTCTGCGGTGCGGAAATTTCGGTGCAAGGTCATTTCGGTGCACGGACGTTTCGGTGCATGGACATTTCGGTGCAAAGCGCTCCAGCGGCGGGGGATCACTGCAACGTGGGTTCCGGGAATGGCTGCTAGGATGTCGACATATCGTAATAAAACAAAAGAAACAGGGCGGCTTGGTATCAAAAGTAGTGTTGTCAGGAAGTTTGGTTTACATAGAGAAGAACGTGCTTTATGTATTTTTTGTGCACTATTATAGATTTAGGGCTTGATCTGCATGTGTTCGTGGTCTCTCGTGGATTTTAAGCTTTTGGGGCATTTTCTTCTTTCATATTCTGCGCTCCACTCTCTAGTCGGTGCTGTTCATTTTTTTTATTTCTTTTTTCAAGGGTATATGAAGAATTGCTTTGTCATAGTGAGTATCATCTCGAAAAGGGCATCTTCAAAGTATAGATATTATGCAATTTGAATTTCATTTGTTGAGGACGTGCCGGTTACACCTTTGGTGGAAGCATATGATTAGACGTTATTCCCCTTGTATTCCAAAAAGTTACCAAGTTACCATGTCCCGGTGTTCAGCAGGGAATATAGCAGTTCCTGTGTTCCCGTTTGGATAAAAGCTCTGCACCTTCCCGTGGCTTTTAAAGTTTCCATAAATGGAACAGAAGACTTCAAGCATGAAATAAGCAGTTTTATCGCATTATCGCCACCCTGTGAGTGATTTGTGATGAACTATGTTAAAAATAAACGAGCAAAAAATTGTTGATTATTAAAATTAAATTTATGACTATCGTATCTTACTTTAGCAATACTTTCTACAACCGCCTCTTCGACATACCTATGAAGCATAAGTGCATTATCTATGAAAGCACTGTTTTTACCATTGAAAAGACGACCAGTTTATGGCTAGCGAGTCCAACAGCTTTTGGAGGGGCACCACGGTAATATTATATGCTTGTTTGGGCCTTGAAAATACGCGGCCATCACCGAGGAAAAAATATGTAGAAATACAAGGGGAATAACGTTTAATCAAATGATTCCACCAAAGATGCAACCGGCACGTCCTCAACAAATGAAATACCAATGGCATAATATCCGTACCTTGAAGATGCCTCCTTCGAGATAATACTCACTACAAAATTAAAAAGCAATTCTTCATCTAGTCTTGAAAAAAGAAATTAAAAAAATGAATTTCTGTACAGCACCGACCAGAACATGGGGCGCAAAATATTAAAAAAGCAAATGCCCCAAAAGCTTAAAATCCACGAGAGACCACGAACACATGCAGAACATGTCCTAAATCTATAATAGTGCACAAAAAACACATAACGCACGTTCTTCTCTATGTAAACCAAATTTATTGACAACACTGCCTTCGATGCCAACCGCTCTCTTCCCTTTGTTTTATTACGGTACGTTAACATTGTGACAGCCATTCCCGGGACCATTTTTCCGGGAACCCTCAGCAACGTTTTGCACCGAAATGTCCTGCACCGAAATGTCCGGATCCCCCAACCTCCTTATCTTTCGCTATGTTTGCCAATTCTTGCCTGTTGTCCCGTTTCGTTCACGTGTTCGTGAACCTCCCATTTTTCTGTAACCGGTCTGGAGCCTAGATCACTACGTTCACATAACCCCCTCCACACTCTATCAAAGCGGCCATTCACTCCGGCTGTAGAAGCCCGTACGGACCCTTTCTTCCCTTCGGGCTGTTGACCCACAATTTGCATGAACCTTTAAACACTTCACACCTAACCCTTTAAATACCATGCCAATGATGAGGATGGTGCCCAGAAGAAGAACAGTCTCTGTTCGAAATATCGGCGGCTTCTATCCTGAGGCAACTCCCTTCCTATGGCATATCACAAGTTTGTTTATTGTTTATTTGCTTAGTGCTACACAAAATCAGGAACACACTTGAGATAAGGGACCGTGAGGGGAAACCCTGTTAAACGGTCCCGCTAGGAAACACATTATTCAAATACATCTTATGAGGGAGTAGCCCGCACATAATGAGACGAGGAAATATACAAGATGACACACGTCAATACATACAATATGCACAAAGGGTATAAGTTGCTACAATGAAGCAATGGACATGAAGACATGAAGAAATGAACATGCCATTGAACTATATAAAAAGATTAATGCCGCTGTTGAAAGTGTAATCTGCAAGAGCGCTCGAAAGCCAGAAAACTAGTTGTTGACTGTAGGTTATGTGAGAGTTCATTCCACAACCTATATAGTTCCAAAAGAAGAAAGGGAGAAATGACCTAAATTAGAGCGAAAGCCCGGACATTGAAGAGAATGCGACATGTTTCGTAGGGAATATGGTGGAATGGTGGAACGAAATTGTGAACAGTAAGTTGTTGTCTGTCAAAAGACCTGTAGAAATAGTTATGCATAAGAAGGGCAACTTTATAATCACGGAGGTCGAAAATATTAAGTACAGACAAAAGAGTAAAAGCGAACGACACCGACTCCAGACGGCCGACAGAAAGGATAATTCGTAGCGCACGCTTCTAGGCAAAAAGCAGTGGGCCCAGATTAGAGTTTTAAGTGAGACCGTAAACTTCAAGGCCGTAGTTGATATGGGATGAATCAGGCCGTAGCATATGGTTAAAAGTATGTTACTTGGGAGTAGGTTCCTGAGTTTGCTTAGAGCATACAATCCACTGGAGATTGTACTCCGCACATGGTTTATATGATGGTGCCAGGATAAGTTTTCCTGCAAAAGGCGCCCAGAAACCGGGTGACAGAAACACGAGAAACGATATTCCCTCCGAAGGAAAGCTGCAAATTAGTGAAATCCAGGCTCTTTTGAGACGGTCGGAAAAAACATATATGACGTTTTTTGAAAGTTAGTCATTCCATATGAAGCGATCCAATCGTGGCGCTCGACCCCCGTGGATTTTGCTGAATTACGCGGCGTTCCTGCGTTACGTGGCGCCAAGCTCCGAGGATCGGCCTGAAATCATGTTATCTTTCACTTCTTCTGTACGGAAAGCGGGAAAAGATATTTTGTGTCTGTAAACGTCACTGTGGCCGCAAAGGGCCCCTCGTTCATCCTGTACCCGATAAAACAAAAGCTAGCTTGTCTGTGGTACCCCACGGCGGCTAACGCAATCATGCCGCTTTTTTTACACGTCTTTGACATTTCCTGTTGACTCACTGGCTACACCTAGAGACATGAAAATTGTTAGCCTTGTAGCCTGTGACATGAGGCATAATTGTAAAAAAAATGGCTCTCAGGATGGTCGTGCACAGTGAGAAATAATTCGTGAAGATATGCAATTTTTTGAACATTCGTCATATTGGTGCGCAAAAGTAAACATGTGGTCAACGATGTACGAACGTTCTGTCAGCGGTAAAATATACGTCGGTCCCTCCACTTCAACATATGAAAAAAATCTCAGGGGTACTTTTTTTTTGCAATGTTTTTTTAATGTGACACTGTTACGAGAAGCGAGCATCCTGTTGCCGCGTGGCTGTTATGTAACAAATATACTACAGTCAAATACGTATATAGAACTATATGTCACTACTATGCAAAGCCATCAAAGGGGGAAGTCGAAGTGTATTTTATTTGATTTTATTTCTTTATTTATGTTTTTTGTGCAATTTGTACGCTTTCAACCCTTGTGCGCCGTATTATGGCGTGTTTCACGTCACGATCACGAACAATTCGATTTTTACGCCTATACTGTTGGTTATGCTGGTTGTGCCTTGTTCGAGTGGTGCTTTGGTTTTTGTTTGGTCTCCCTTTGGAGACAGATCACCACAGTATGCACGCAATAATGACACAAACACCTGTATCACCAGCTCCGGTGGCGCAGCTGTAACGCGTGCGCTTGGAGACTGGGAGGTCCGCGGTTCGAATCCGCGGGCCGGCTGTGCCGTCTGGGGTTTTTCCTGGGTTTCCCTCAGATGTGTAATAGGCGTATGCCGGCACAGTTCCCCTGAAGTCGGCCCATGGACGCAGCTATCCTCCCCCCGAGCGGATTCCGCTCGGTCTTCCACTTCACCCTTTCCTCTCCTCCTCTCCACCACCTTTCCCTTCCCGAGAAACATGCCGCCTAAACAGGCAGGCAGACCTCTCGGGTTCCTCCCAACGGCACTCCTCCTCCTCCTCCTCCTCCAACACCTGTATCCCATTAGACGGCTTCCGGTGAGGAGATAAGGCACACCAGTATCTGCGCTCGCTCCAATGCGATAATGACGGTTGGCTGAACGTTCCCCGTTCTGGCTCTTTTTCTTTGTGTATGTATATGTGCTTTGCAATAAATCCTCAAATCCTCTTAAAACTCAATGTCGTGACAAGATTAGTTTCCGTGTTATCGATACAAAAACAAGTACTGGTGGCCCTGAGAACAAAAGACGCCGGTTATAGAGGAAACACATGTGACGGTCCAACAAAATTATCCTACCGACATTTGCGAAGGACCTTGTCTAGTCCAGCTGCCTACAGCTTTCCTGTGTCCATCAAATTGTGCGCAATACTGCACTGGTGAAGCCCACCGACTACACTTACATCGTACCTCTGCGTGCATCGTTGGCCGCTTGTATTGCCGGCGGTACTGGTATGCCTGGCCATGGATTCTGCATCTACGCCACCAGAAGTGAGTGACACTACAATTTGCTCATTCGGTCCAAAAGGATGCCATCAGTACGTGCGTACCCCATCCGTGACCAAGTTCGGCGACTTAGATTAAGAAGAGCAGTACCTTATTTCTGCTCGCGCACAGCGGCTACCTTCTTCAATAGCAGCAGTTTGGAGAGACCACTACCTCATCTATATTCGCAAGCACACCGATAAGTTGGCATCGAAATGTTGCGTGGATCGATTCGAGAAACACAAGAAGAACGTGCACGGGACTAAAATAATATTTTCGGCTCTGGCGAAGCGCACTACACAGTTTAAACTTGCTCCCGGCGACAGATTGTGTCCAAAATGCTATATGGAGTGCGCGAAATATCACTATGAGGACAATCCAACTGAAGCAGATCCGCGCTCAAGTCCCACACAAGAAGTGAGGGAAACGGAGCAGGAGGATCTACATCTCCTTAATGATTACTCGAAAATTCTTGGAGAAACTCCGGTGACGCTAGAGGTGTCAGCAGCCCGAAGACAGAGCTACGCGCAAGCGAAGCTTCGAAAAATTGAATGTAAAGCAAGGAAAGCTCTATAGACAACGCTGGGAGTGGCATTAAACGAACCGTCCACCTCAGGAACAGGGTGTCATGTAGTCGTGGAAGATTACAAAACCTTGCTCGAGAACCCGAAGGAAAGGTTTGCGACTGAAGAAAACTTTTCCAGAAAAGTGGTGATATTGACTTTGGCTCCATTATCATGGTCAAGACAGCAGACTATGAACTATTTTGGGGCGTCCAACCGTATACTGCGCAAAGCCAAGGACATTAGGACAAACGTGGGAATCCTCACTGAACCCACCAGCTCGAGGGGAAGGCCAGTACGAGGTGATACTAAAGAGAACATCCGTCAGTTCTATGAGGATGATTTTATATCGTACGGCATGCCGGGGAAGAAGGACGCTTGAAGGGACATCAAAAGCGCCTGATGCTGACTGACCTAAGGGAGGCCTTTGAGATATGAAAGTCAAACAATCCAAGTATAAAAGCTGGGTTTTCCACATTCGCAGCCCTGAGACCACCGTGGTGCGTCATTGCAGGAGATCCTGGAACGCACTCGGTTTGTGTTTGCAGCTACCATCAGAATATAAAGATGATGCTTCATGCAGCAGGGATGGAAGAGAACTACAAATAACTTCTCGGACTAATGGTGTGTCGCCTGGACTCAGAGGATTGTATGCTTGACCAATGTGCTCAGTGCCCGGGGTTATCCGTTGTTCAGCAAATCTTGGATGTCAACATGGCGCGAATATCGGAATTTTGTGACGCAGTTACATTTCAACAATGGGTGCCTGGTGATCGCTCAGCGCTTCGTACCTTTGTGGTACCAACGGAAGAATTCAGCCAGAACCTCCTGAGTGCCCTCCAGACCCTAAAGAAGCATCACTTCATAAGCTCATCGCAATCGCTTTACTTAAAACAGCTACAAGATAACCTTCCTGAAGATGAAGCGGTCGTGCAGCTGAACTTCTCTGAGAACTACAGTTTTCTAGCGCAAAATTCCCCCCAGTCATTCTATTGGAACACTTCGCAGGCGACAGTACATCCGATTGTAGTGCACTTTAAGGAACAGGGAAATGAAACACTGCAAAATGGGTCGTACGTTTTCATATCGGATTCCCCAACCCATGACAACGCCTCTGTTCATCTGTTTCAAAAAAATTTCCTAGAACAATTCTTGACTGCTCACCGCCACATTAAGAAGTTGCATTATTTTTCTGATGGTGCTGCTTCTCAGTATAAAAACAAGAATAACTTTATCAACCTGTGTTTTCACGAAGCTGACTTTGGTGTCCAAGGGGTATGGAACTTCTTTGATACGTCACATGGGAAAGGACACTGTGACGGTATTGGAGGAACAGTGAAACGGCTGGCGGCAAAAGCTAGCCTTCAGAGACCCTTCGACCGTCAAATATTGACACCACGAGATCTTCTCCGGTGGGCGCAAAGAAATTTGCGGAACATAGTGCCTATGTGGGTGTCGTCTGCTGATGCGTCGCAGGAGCAGGACGTGTGGGCGCCTCACTACCAGCTAGCGAATGCTATTTTGGGTACTCGAGACTTCCATTCCTTCGAGCCCCTATACACTCTTAAAAATGAACTTCACCGCATAGCACGCTCCTAGCCAACCACCATCTCGAATGATATCGTTATCTGCCCTGATTTGCATTATGCACGGCACAAAATAGGCTCCTCCTCCCGTTTTCAACAAATCAGGGGCGAGAACGTTGTCATTCGGGGTGATGGTTGGCTAGGAGCGCGCTATGTGGTGAAGTTCATTTTTAACTGTGTACGTGTAGTGTCGGCATCTGTCCCGTACAAGGTGTACAGCACCAAGAAGACTGAACACTAAGTCCACCACCGTCCTCTGTCACTGATTTGAACTGAGTGAAGTATGGTCCTTGATGGATGTCTAATTGTTGTCATAGCGTGTGTTCCTTGATTGCATTGCATAATATTGATATATTTCAAATAAAAGACCTTAAATGTGTATCTGACTGTATATCTGTGACGTCGGTGACATAACAGCCACGGATGCTCGCTTCTCGTAACCATGTCATATTTAAAAAACATCATTGCAAAAAAAAAAGTACCCCTGAGATTTTTTTTATATGTTGAAGCGGAGGGACCGACGTATATTTCACCGTTGGCAGAACGTTCGTACATCGTTGGCCACATGTTGTCTTTTACGTTCCAATATGACGAATTTTCAAAAATTCGCATATTTCACGAATTATTTCTCACCTTGCCCGACCATCCTGAGAGCCACTTTTTTTTGACAAATATGCCTCATGCCCCGGGCAACAAGGCTAGTAATTTTCATGTCTCTAGGTGGAGGCAGTGAGTCAGCAGAAAATGTCAAAGGCGTGTAAAAAAGCGGCATGATTGCGTTAGCCGTGAGGTACCACAAACACGCTAGCTTTTGTTTTGTCGGGTTCAGGATGAACGAAGGGCCTTTTGCGGTTACAGCGAGGTTCACAGGCACAATATATCTTTCCCCGTTTTCCGTACAGAAGCCGGCAAAGATAACATGGTTTCAGGGCGGTCCTCGGAGTTTGGCGCAACGTAACGCAGGAACGCCGCGTAAATCAGCAAAAATACTTCTCGGGCGTTGGTTTCTCATTTACTCCGGCCGGTATGTATTTATGTAGACGAGGAATAAGAAGGCACCTAATAATGAACCCTAGGGGACACCCATAGAGAGCGTTCCGAGTTCGGAACTGCCGCCAGACTGAATAACATACTGTTTCCGATGGCTCAAAAAGCTTTCTGTTAATTTTAAAGGGGTGCCTCTAATGCGGTATCTATCTAGCTTCTGAAGTAAAATTTTATGGTTAATTGAATCGAAAGCCTTGGTTAGATCAACGAAAATGTCCAGAGACAATATTTTTTCTTCGATATTCATTCTAATTTTTTCCGTCGCATGAATGAACGCAATCGTGGTTGATTTCTTTTTGCGGAATGTATACTGGGATGAACTTAGCAACTGATTTGAATAATAAAAAAAAAACGTCCAAGCGTTGCAGAATGATCTTCTCCAGCACCTTACTAACAGTCGGAAGCAAGGAAATAGGAGGATAATTGAAAGTGTCACATCGATTCCCTCTTTCATAAATGGGTGACACTTTAGTTACCCACGTGGTGAACAGGGGCGTCCCTTATTATGTTGCCATGCGATTCACACTCATTAGAGCGAGCCCATCTTCCGAAAGCAGTCGTCATATTCTTCAAATTTGTGGACCTCGGTAGATTTCCGAAGTTTGGGGGCGATTTCCACTTGCCGTAGTCCATGAAATTTTCCTCACGCGCCATAATATAAGTATTTGCTGAAATATCACTGCCCTCTTTGACGCACTGCGAAACAGGTGCAAAACGCGTTAGCATATTGCAGCCGACGAAGGGCGGTCCCTGCGCTGTGACTGTACATGATTTACGTGCGGCATAACGGCAAATGCGGCCATTGGTTGCCACGGGCCGCGTGCAGAAAGATGTGTTTCGAATTCGAACGCGTTCACTTCTTGTTGAAATAACTGTAATCGTTCGTCGTCGTTGCTGAACATCTGGCCGAAAGTAGTGAAGGAACACTTGGTCGATTGCCTCTCCTGGCATTATTGGCCGCACGGAGTCATCCGCGCGTCTGCATCTCCCGCAACAACATTGCCGGCACTTCTACGAATTCTATTATTGTGCGAATGTTCCGCAAGGCACTGCTTACCCTTAAAGGGGCACTAAAATGCAAAAGCAACTTGCTCTCAAAGAAAGTCCGCGTTTTAACATTTCAAACAAAATTAGTTCACACAACGCTACCGTTTAGAAGCAAAACGCAGTGAAGACAGAGCCGTCTTTGCCGGCAATGAATTGGATCCCTAGGAGGCAAACATTGGCGGCATCCAATGAGACAGCAAGAGAAGCGTGCATATGCCTATCGTGGGCGTGTGGATTTGGAACGGGTCCGATCGCAGCGTTCCATATATGCGCGGCATGATGCGCACTGCTGCGTTTTTCAATACCGATTCACTGAATTGTAGCCCACAACAGTTCTCGCGAATGTTCCACTGACTACATTTACCTTCACATTCTTCGAACAGCGACGCCAGTTCGCTTCGCAACGCGTACTATGTTTTCACCGAGACTGCCCCATGTCGTGACACGCGCATCTCAGACTAAAAATACCAACGTACGAGCTAGAGGGTCGTCCACTGCTCAGCGCCGAAGCCCAAAAGAGTCCGGTATAATTTTGACTGTAGCTTCGCAACAGAATCAAAGTTTTGAATTATGACAACAAGTACGAAATTAACATAGCGTGTAACGTAATTTAAAGTTAACTTGTTTTCGCACTTTAGTGCCCCTTTAACTCCGCGGCGTCCGTGTTACCAGACGACGTGGATGGCATCAGCCCAAGCAGCACAATGTACTGAAAGTCAAGTGCAATAGGGGTGGACGGTATGTGTCTTATCAATGTCCTTTAGTTTCACGAATCTGTTCAAGGCCTTTCACCTACCCGTCCACCCCTATTGCACTCGACTTTCAGTACATTTTGCTGCTCCAACTGCTTGGAGCTGCTTGCTGCTTGGGAGGCTCCAACAGCTTATCATAGTCCCATGAGTGCATACCATTTCATGACAAGCAACTTCTTGCGTTGCTTGCAGTGCATCATACATTAAAGCGAACCAGAAAGCGCTTGTGTGGCACGTCATCATGTCTTTCTTGCCAGTCCTGGAAATCCGGCAGCACCCGAACGTGTTCGTCACGCTCCAACTCGTGAAGCATTTGAGTGTCGCTGTTAATAGACTGTTCGTGGGATATAATTGTGTTAAGAAACAGCACACCAGGCGTAGAATCACATCGACGCACGAATCGGTCCGCGAACATATTTCTACAAACTGTTCTGTCGATTGGGGTCGATTGGCACCACCAAAAGACGAAACACAGGAGGACATCGTGCCGGCCGTGCTATTTCGTAACTATGCTGAAACGGCCGAGATGCTGCACGCACACACGCGCGTACAAAATGCGGTTTCAAAAGATTGTCGACCAGTCGGAGCGCGTGCACAAGTCTCGGCCAAGGGGCTCGCAACCACAGAGGTGGCATCCAGTGTATTGCCCCGCAGACGAAAGCGTTCTGGGCGAACGCAATGCATCCTGGAGAGGTCCTGGTCGCACGTCACAGCAAAAGTCAAGGCACACGTGACCTTAAAGATGGCTGCGCCCGTAATCGGGGGCCAAACCGTTTGTAAACAATGTGGTTGGTGTTTCCGCGCGACGTTTTGGATGTCTTTCGACCACGGTAATTATTTTTATCCGATAATCTCGCAGTAAAACCCGCAGTTTTGCACATGAGGCCTCGTACTGTTGACGACTTTCCAAGCTATGGTGACGGCCGTGCGTTACGGTTCACTAAGCCGATGCAATGTACTTAAACGAAGCAGGAATGGGCTACCATGTTGCGGAAGAAGCAACATACGATAGTTTACGCTGGCAAAATATGTTCATCTCTTGGCTTTATGACGACGGAAAGATGTCGGTAAGTCACATGACCCCAAAATGACGTTTTGATGAAGATGGCAGTTTTGCCAAAAGCACCCGCTTGAGGATAGTTACAACAATGGCGCGTTTGTATCACCCCTGTCCTCGCAACAAGGTGTGTGAGCGCAGTAGTACACTCTAAAACAGAACTTCACCGCATAGCACGCTGTCCGCCAACGATTGCCACGAATGATAGGATTATCAATAGGTGCCGTACCCCTTTTTGTGGCAATCTGTATATATCCAAATTGCCACAAAAAGGCGTACGCCCCCCTCTCTCTTCGAATCAGAAGCGATAACCCTGTCATTCGTGTCAATGGTTGGCGGACAGCGTGCTGTGCGGTGAAGTTCTGTTTTTAGAGTATACATATTCTACAGTCGCACACTCCGCACACTGAACGGACCTTCAGTTCGGCAGCCAGTATTTTCAGAATAGTTCGCTCCGAATTGGGGGACACCACCCTCGACGCTCTGTGCTTTCTCAGGTCATCTGTTAATCATTGTACAATGTGATTCGATGCGATAGCACGCAGCGACGGTGTTGTAAACTGTTTAGTGTTCAGTTTCTTTCCATTTTTACCCGTGTCTTTTATGTTGTTGTTGTTGCTACTGTTCCTCATTCAAGTGGAACGTAACCTCGTTTGAGGAAATTATAAAGTAATATTTCCTGTTACTTCAAGTGTAGCGGGACTCGCCTTGTTTTCCCGTGCAACAGTGACGTGACAACAATGTACGTGAATAGAAAAGAAGTGATATTGTCATAGCAGAAAAAAAAAAAAAAAGGAAAGTAAGAATTTTGCCGTCACTATTTTACCAATGTGCTTACACTGCAAATTTTCCAGTGCTTTCCTTCAGGAAAAGGTAGAATTGACAAAGCGCACATGAACTGCGCACAACACGGCGATATAGTCACTAGTGGGTTAGATAATTCTGACCCGCGCAGGACCATACTTGGAATCACCATCTAAACTCGCCACGATCTCGAAATCCCGTCCCGGGATCCCGGGATTGAAGGCAAAAAATCCCGAAATCCCGGGACTGCCAAAATTGCTCGATGTTGACAAGCCTATATAGTTACAGCGAACACAGTGCCGAAGACTAGGAGAACAACTTGTGCCGTTCTAGGTTTTTCCGGCAGACTTTCCCGTGCCAGCACGCCAGCCATTATGCTGCATAATGGTGTAAAATACGCTCCGCCTCCCGTTTCCAACACATCAGGGGCGACAAGGTTGTCATTTGGGATGATGGTTGGCTAGGTGCGTTCTATGTGGTGAAACTCATTTTTCCGGTGCCGGCTGTGCTGTCTGGGTTTTTTCCTGGGTTTTCCTCAGACGCTTTTAGGCATATGTCGACACAGTTCCCTTAGAAGTCGGCACAAGACGCACATTTCTGAAGAACGTCAGTGGCGACGTTGCCCATCTGTGTGAGGCCAACGACGCGGCGAGACCTTTCACCACCACCACCACCATCATCATTTTTAAGTGGAGTGTATATGGACCAGCTCGAGTGGCGTAGTGGGTAGATGAGCACTGAGGTGACTCCCAATTTCTTTTTTTTTTTCCGGTCCAGAGTATTGGGCCAACGAATAAAATGAGTTTGCGAAAGAATGATGAGCGTAGGCAACGTACAGAGCGAGCGCGAGGGCTCTGTTCCGCACACCTTCGAAAAATCCTCGTGAAAAGAGCGCATCGCAGAGTGAGAGGACGCCGTGACACGTGCTACTCCCCACACGTGACCAGCGACGTACAGCGGCACAGCTCAAGCATGAATAAGTGACGCTAGAGCTGCGAAGAAAAAACGTCAAACTCGAAAAAACAAGGAAACAAGGTAACGAGCCTTCACCACGTCACGAGAGCATCGCATCTGCCGGTCGCGGGTGCTTCCTCCGACGCTTTTTTTTTTTTTTTGTAAATTTGATTGTGCAGCTATAAAGCGTCGGAGATCGAAAATATTTTGCATGGTAACTCCCGGTGGACCGCTTGACAGACAAGGTAGGATTTCCCGCGATTTTAAATGTCACCTCATTGCTCCTTGAAGATCTTGTCGCCTTCCACGCCGAGACTGGGAGGTGACGTGGTTTCAAATCCCTGCACCTGCTCTATTGTCTGAGGTTTTCCCTGGGTTTTCCGGCAGAGTTTGCAGGCGAATATTGGCACAGTTCCCCATGAGGTCGACCCAGGACGTATACTAACCCCCAGCCCTTCCTCTCGTCCTATCTGCATCTATCCTCGTCTGTACGCCGCTCATAGCAACAACTGCTTCGCAGCGCTAACGCAAATTTTTTAAAAATACATGTGTCCTCCTTCCATGCTCCTTTAAAGTTGTTCTCTGGTAATTGGTACTGCAGGTACTCCCCATCATTGTTTTGACGAAGGACGCATGTCCTTGAGTTTGGCGAGTTCCTGTCTATGGGTGAAAGGAATCGTCCTTGTAGATTAACAGATATACTATACTTCACATGTGTCACAAAGAAAGATCCGGGTAACTGCGCTTATTTGTGCCAATACACGGTTTGCTATTATTTCGCAGGATTCCAGCCGCACCAAGATATCCAGGCTACTCTTACACCTGCTCCTCGTGTCGCTGGTATTTTCCAGCGAAGACATCTTTGCCATGACTGATACCAGTTGCCAAGACATAGTCAGTGAGGATTACCAAGGGCTCAGCGTTGAGCCTTCTTCGACACACTACAATGGAGACCCTGAATCATCGGCAACACCCGAAGAAATTCCAAACAGACGTACATTGAAGTATATGCCGAGCACGCCTCATCCAAAACGCCGGGTTCAAACCTATAGGCTGCCTGGCCACGTCTACCCAGTGAATTATTCCCTCCTCATCTCAGTTAATAAAGGTGAGGATATCTGATAGGAAAGATAGTTAATATTGTTGTACTAGAACGCCGGTTGGAACCGGCGCTTCTTAGAATCAACAGCTCATGCGGACGGAAAGGTGGACACGCACATGCGGTGAAAAAAAAAAAAAAAAAGAAGAAGAAGAAATGAAGAGAGAACGGACGTCACGTGGTATCTTATCGAATGCTCGAGACGGCATCATTAGGCCCGGTTTCACACTAACTTTTATCTCGTTCGTGTTTTTCGCTCAGCCAGAATGGATTTACTGGTGCCTACGTAGCTCGATTGCCGTTAAGCTCTATTTTTGAAGTAAACGGACAAGAAGAACTTTAGCGTGAAATGGGTCTGAAGAGACTCATTGGTCCGATTGACAGCTCTCGCATCGTAAAGACTTATCAGAAAACCTGTCATACACTCTAAATCCTGCGACGGACATGTGACGGTTAAAAAAAGTTCCCTCAGAAAGTACAGCTGGTATACACAGCCGTAACAGTTATCAAATAGGAAGCACACCGATCCCCATCGCCAAATTTCAGCAGACACAAAGCCGTCACGTCGGTATGCAACGGCTTTGTGCCCGCTGAATAATATGTGTGCCTCATGAGCCGTGTACTAGTGTGCTTGTTGAATAATGCGTGTGCCGGCTGAATATGTCTGCCTTCGTTGGAGCGTACTAGGTTGCTCCGCACTCCGCCAGTGAGGAGTGATAAGGCACCGGGTATTCTTCCGCACTGCATTGCTCCTGCTGCTTCCTCGCCCGTTGTCTCCGCTGCAACCTTGCCTTTGAGAAGGATGACCACCGTTTTGATTACAGGTTTAATGTTTTCTTAAGCTAAGTCAACCTAGCTATGATCAGAGTTGTACACGTTACTCGAAAAAGGTAATTGATTACAATTACCTTTTTTGAGTTTTTTCTGCTAGGGAATTCGGGAGGCACAATGTGTGCACAATTAGGGGTACGAGTAACCCTTCAATAAGTCAGGTACACTGTGGCTCCTGGCGTCAGCAGGGATATCGTATCATTTGTTTCAGGGGGCACAGAGCACCAGCGGCTTTCTCAGGCACCGCGTGCCTCTTGAAGTCATCTGGCACATTTTTTTTTTAAATGTGCCAGTTGATCAGACGTCACCACCCGTCACTGGGTTTAGAGTGTACGACTATATAGTGCAGATAAGGCAGAAACAGTCATGAAGGAAGTTCTTACCCAGTACATTTTCGCTGAAGGGATGTTCAATGCATTTTGCACTTCGAGTGTCTGCCCCAGCGCCGGATTGGGAGGGAAAATATTATACCCTCCAAACGTCATACTGGTTTGCGTGGGAGGTCCAGACATCTCCTCTCCTGGAGACATAATAATTGATGATTCGTAGCTTTACGTCGGGTAACAACTATCATGAGTGATCTATCTATGTGCCATTGAAAAGAAAGCATGGCAGTTCATACCATCGTCGTCGCCATACCGATGGCGTCACGACTGCTGGGGAAAGAGTGCTGGGTCATGTTACAGTTTAAATTATGTGTCTTTCGTTGTGTAATATCTTTGCGTTCCTTGGGGACGGTAAATTCGAATCCTAAACAACAGGTACAACCTTGGCAAATAACTATACTGCAATTCTGAGCGGAGTTTCCTTACACGCACAGTAAAATCTTTTTACACCCATGTCAGCTTAAAAAGGGTGTAATTGCGCGAATACAACCAGAGTACACGCATATTACATACAATACTGAACGAGGAAGTGTGTATTATGTGGAGGCACCGATCTCACACCTACATTATACCCTACACTATACACTTCAACTCCCGGACACTAATTTCGTACACCCCTTTGGGTGTAGTTTGAGTGTGTGAGCACCCTTCAACAACAACAACAACCTTATTTTAAGATGATGAATGGGGAGTCTCATCGAGAGAGGCGATACTCTACCCCATGGTGCTGACGCGGGGAATGAAATATGTGCTCCTTTACAATAAGGATCGAAGTCCGATTGTGTCCATAAAGGTCATGAGAGCGCAGAGTATCGATGGGCTGGATTAAGCCAGGGGGCAAGCGATTTTATATAAATAAATGTTTTCATGAACACCAACATGGATTTCGCAAGGGTTACTCCTGTGAAACACAGCTATCTTCTCTTGTCTTTGATGTTGATTCTCACATGGATCGTGGTATTCAAACGGATGCAATCTTTATCGATTTTAAGAAAGCATTTGATTCCGTTTCTCATATTATGCTAATACGCAAACTCTCATCACTTAATATTCACCCTACTGTACTACGCTGGATTCAGAATTATCTCAGTGATCGTTCACAGGCAACCCTTGTGAATGATTGTCTTTCTCCTTTCCTTCCTGTTTCCTCTGGTGTCCCACAGGGTTCCGTCCTTGGCCCACTTTTATTCCTCATCTCTATTAACGACCTGCCCGGTACCCTCTCATCCTGTGTCAGGCTTTTTGCCGACGACTGCGTTGTCTATCGTTTCGTAACATTAACTGACTAACTTTCGTAACTGATCAATTATGCCTTCAGCAAGACCTAAACTCAATTTTCTCATGGTGCGCCACATGGCTTCTTTCTCTCTATCCTTCTAAATGTTCCTATGTTCAGTTTTCTCGCTCCAGGTCACCGCTTCTTTACCAGTACCACGTTGGCCATTCTCCTACACCACAGTAGTCTTCGTATAAATACTTAGCAGTCCATCTCTCCTCAAATCTCTCCTGGTCGGATCACATCCGTAGTGTTGTGCGTGATGCCAATTCGAAACTCGGCTACATTCGCCGTAACATTCGTTGCGCACCCTCGAATGTCAGGCACTTGGCCTACTTAACACTAGTTAAGGCCCAGGCTTGAATACGCGTCAAGCGTCTGGGATACGCACCATGCTAACCTCATCAGCCTTCTTGAGTCAGTTCAAAACCGCGTCAGTCGTTTCATCCTTTCAGACTATTCCTATCCTTCTAGCATCTCATCACTTTAGTCTTCTCTGGACCTTCCGCCTCTCGTAACTCGCAGAACTTTCTTCAATCTTTCCCTTTTACACACATTTTATTCCAGCCCATCTATACGGCCATCCTTCATCACAGCCGCGCCTTTCATCTCAGGCCGATTAGACCACTCGTGTAAGGTAGAACCAATCACTTGTCGCACTTCCCACTTTTTGTATTCTTTTTTTCCACATACGATTGCTGATTGGAATGACCTTCCTCAGTCACCTTGCCTAACCATCAGCCTTTCATCACCAGCCTTTCGAAACATCAACATTGTTGAACAGTGTTACAGAAACCTGCACGTGCTCGATGATCGATAGCAATGCATGTATGCATTAGCACGTATCTTTGCAAGACATAATGAAAGCAAGATTTGCACGGTTACCTGATTTTTTGTAATGCTTTCTGAATTTTGTAAATTGTCGTCCTAGAAATACAATGTTAGGCAACCAGATTTAATGTGCATGGCGCACACCTTTAAAGGTGTGAAAAAGTTTACAGCGTATCGCTTTTGGGCCATTTCGGTGAATAGTCGTATCACATGTTATGTGTTGCATAAAAAACAATGCTGGCGTGGTCGTCATATCAAGAGTCAAAGCACTGGGCCTCGAGTATGTCGCATGCGGCAGAAATAATTTTAAAGCAACTTTTCTGGTACTCGCTACAACTGATTGTTTTTGTACTTGCTTCTTTTTAAACTGGCTTTTGTCTTTTGTATCTGGTCCAGCGGAAGTTCCACAGAGATACCCTGTGAGATGTTCGCCGGATGTGCCCCTTTTTCCAAATAAGTCGTCTATCCCGAGAGTAAGCAGTTACCATGTTTTTCTGCGATTTGCCTAAGTTTCGGGGCTTCTTCTTCGTCTTTTTTTTTTCTGTTCCGAGCGTATGTCGTTCCTAGCATCGTATTCGTATAGTCTGTGAATGAGCAGAGATGGATATTGATAAATGTCTGTGCAGTGGCATCAGCCGAAAAAGCTGAAGACATTCAGTTATGCTATAGATGCACGTGACTGCTGATTAAGCCCGAATGCCGTCGTACGAAAACTGCAGCCGTTTTGGGGACCACTCATGTGCATACTTGATGTTGATTAAACGTCTTGTTTTCTGGGACTGCGCTAAAAGGGCGACGAGCGAATACCAGTTCGACTGCTAGAGGACGTCATTTTTGGGATGGCACCTGTGGCAACTTAAGGAACTTCTCCGCCGTCGAACTTTGCTCCGACGGCAGCGTCAAGGTTCCCCGGCCCGAGACCATTCAATCCCTCGAATGAAGACTGGGGATTGTATCAGATCCAACTTCAAGCATGCCTCGACGTTTCCGGAATCGTATCAGATGTCGACAAATGGAAAACCCTGATTTCGCTTTTGGAAGCAGGGACTTTTAAGATCGTTAGTCGAACCCAACAAGATCGCCGATGTGCCTTTAGTCAACCTCCTGAAGAAGTTAGACGACCATTTCTCCCCGAAGCGCTTCAGGGAGCTCCAACGTGACAATTTGTTTTCCGGGCACCAAGAGGAGCACGAGACACCGACGACATTCCTTGCAATACGTAGGTAAATCATATCATTTTGTGAGTATGAAAAGGAAACGGACCCACGGGCCTCTTCCTTACTCACTGCGTTGTGTGTGCGGGGCCAACGTATTAGAGCACGCTTAGGCCAGGAAACCGGCATCGACATCAACGAACCGTTGGGGATTTCTGACACCTGTCTGTGGGCCAAACAGGAATCTCGTCGTTTGGATGGGGAGAATTGAGCTTCGTCGCCCTTAGGCACCCTTACCAAAGTGCGAAGTTGCGGCGACCGACAGCGGGAAAGGTGTCTTCAGTGCGGTCACACGAACCATGTAGAAGCGTCCTGTTGTTTCAACAAAGTGCAGTGCTGAGCTTGAAGCCCAATTGGTCATATCGAGCGTATGTGTCTCACGGAGAAGAGACAGACGTCTGGAACAGTTTCTTCCCGCCGCTCTGTGACGTACTTCGCACTTCCCACTTTGCTAACGGTGCTTAAGGTCGACCAAGCTGACGGTCTGTGAAAACAGTTACGAGTGTCTTGGCTGTTGGGCATGACCAGGAGGCCTTAACATGATATTTGACGGGATCGGTGCAAGTGTACAGTGGTACGATCTTGGGTGAAGATGTTTGGCTCATGCTGGAAAAGCCTAAATTGGATCCAGCTCCTCTGAAACCGAAAGTCCCCACCGACCGCAGGATACCGTTGAAAAGCCAACGTTTGGTGAACGTAGCCGTTGCCAGAGTAACAGAAGAACTTAAAGCACTTTTCACCGGATACAAGGGCGTTTGTTTACTTGGCAGAGAATACATTCGACGACTAAGGCCTGATATCAATGGCATGCTTGCTGGAAAAATTAAAAGCCCTCCCGAGATTGGTCACACATTCTTCACGACTACGAAGACCTCTTTGAAGAAAGGTTTGGGGATGGGGGAGGGGGGGGCTGTTGTTGCAAGGCCAAGGTCCATCAGCAGTTCCAGGCTGAAGCAAGGCCCAAATTTTGTAAGGCAGGACCTATCCCGTTTGCCCTTCGTGCAGCCGTTGAAAAAGATCTCGAGAGACAAGTCAATAATGAAGTCTTGACACCATTCGAGGCTTTTGACTGGGCTACATCGATTGTTGGTAGAACCAAAACCGAACGGAGCAGTTCGTGTCTGCGGCAACTTCAGTGTCACTGTAAACCCTCAGCTTGACGTCACGCCGTACCGCCTGCCTCTCCAAGAGGAATTATTTGCAAAGCTGAACGGACGAAACCACTTCTCGCGTACCATCGAATGTCGAACATCGGAGAGCTTCGAGCCTTCCTTGGTCTCGTCCACTATTACGGCGGTACGTTAAAGCACTCGCCTATCTATGTGCACCTCTTAACAGACTGCTACGGAAAGATGTAACCTGGGAATGGTCAACGCCATGCGTCTATGCCTTTGAAAAGATCAAACGTCAGTTATGCTCTATGAGTTCTCTGACTCATTTCGGCCCGAGTCAGGTTATTTACCTCGCGGCTGGTGCATCAGCGATTGACATCGGAGCGGTGATCTCAAGATCAACGGCGAAGATAAACTCGTTGTCCAGGCTTCAACAACTTTGACACCTGCCCCACAGAAGTACGCTCAGATTGAGAAGGCGGCCTTGGCCATAATATTCGGCGTCAAAAAGTTCCACCAATATCTCTGGGGCACAAAGTTTGCATTATTCACCGACCATAAGCCTTTAACAGCCATTTTCGGATCAAAGAAAGAAATACCAGTCACGGCAGTAAACAGAATGCAGCGTTGGGCTCTGACCCTTCTTCGTCACTCCTTCGATATTCTCTACAAGCCAACAGCTCAATTTGGGAATGCAGCCGGTCTTTCCAGACTCCCTGTTAGAGAAGATCCCCACTTCGACGCGGCCATATCGGACGCCATCTTCGTCGGAGAAATTGGGTATTCGGAGACCTCCGCCGTCTTCTCCATTGCTATAGAGAAAGTTCCTGTGAAGGCGTCAGAAATCGTCAAAGCCACTGAAATAGACCGTGTTCTTTCCCGAGTGTACCGTTACGTCATAGAAGGCTGGCCTTCTCACGAAAGAGATGCAGAGTTACAAGCATTTCACGCAAGGAAATCGGAACTAACAACAGAAAAAGGATGCATCGTATGGGTTTGTGAGTTGTCATAGCTTCCCAGGAGCACGACGTTGTCCTGAGCCTCCTACATGATGGTCATATCGGCCCGACCAAAATGAAGATGGTGGCGCGATCATATGTGCGGTGGCCGGGAATGGACGAGGATATTGAACTGGCTTGTCGCTCATGTGGATCGCGTGCAGCTTCAGCAGATCACCAGGTGCCAGTTGCACTGCATCAGTGGGAAGTTCCAACATAGCCGCTGTACCGGGTACACGCCCATTTCACGGACTGCGACGGGAAAAGCTATCGAGTGGTAGTCGACGCCTACAGGAACCTCCCCGAGGTGAAGCTCATGATGTCGCCCAAATCTATTGCTACCATTGCTACATACCAAGCACTCAGTGATATCTTCGCTGCCCAGGGACTTCGGGTTCAACTCGTCACCGATAACGGTCCGCAGTTTACCTTGTAGCAGCAGCGTCATAATCATCACCAGCACCGCCATCGGTTACGCGCAGCACTGCGCGTGACCCGAGCTTTCGTTTTCGGTTCATCACCATTAACCGTCATTAAACCCATCAACCTCAGTAGAGCCTGGTCGCCTCATTTCTCGCTCTACAACTGGTGACCCGGACGTGATGTCTTAGCGTTCCACCATCATGAACGGTGACCAGCACTCCACCAGCTCTTCGCCTCCCAGCCGGCCACCGCCACTTCCACCGCTCGAGGCTTCTGTGGCACCGCTCCGCCTGCCGCCTTTCTCCATCTCCGATCCTCAGCTGTGGTTCGCGCAGGCGGAGGTTCTCTTCGACGGACGCCGCGTCACTTCTCAAGCCTCAAGGTTTGGCCACGCCATCGCAAACCTTCCTCCCGAAGCTGCGGCGGAAGTCCGCGACCTAATCATCCACCCTCACCCCGAATTACCCTACGACACCTTAAGGGACGAGTTAATCCGCCGCACGTCTGCTTCGGAGGAGCGGCGATTGCAGCAGCTTCTGAACAGGGAAGAGCTCGGCGATCGACGGCCCACACAGCTACTACGCCGCATGCGCGACCTCGCGGGCAACCCTACCACGGACGACTCACTACTACGCGAGCTCTTCCTACAACGTTTGCCCCACAACGTACGCATGATCCTGGCCGCCGGCGAAAATTCCCGCCTGGATGACTTGGCGAAGATGGCGGACCGTATTATGGATTTTGCTGGCCTTCCATCTCCAGGAGCCGTTGCCGCCCTGGCCCCCCGCACCTCCCCTCCACCGGTGGACGTTGCAATCAATGCCATCAGCACGTCGCTCCAGCAACTCCAGACTACGGTGGCGGCCCTGGTGAACCGGGTGGACGCCATTCCCCCGCAGCGACCACGTTCCCCTCGGCGCCCGTTTTGCCGTCGCTGCTCGCCATCCCGTCAACGGTCTCCTTCGCCCTCTCAGCACCACTTCTGCTGGTATCATCGAAAATTCGGCGATGCCGCAAGGAACTGCCAGGCCCCTTGCTCGTGGCCGGGAAACGCTCCCCCCAACCATTAACGGCTGGCATGGCTGGGGGCGACAACAGCCGGCTCTTCCGGATCACGGACCGCGTGTCCGGCTGTCGCTTCCTGGTGGATACCGGGGCTGACGTGAGCGTCGTTCCACCAACCCCCGCAGAAAAACGACACCGACAACCAGACTTGGCTTTGCAGGCCGTCAACAAGTCCACCATCTCAACTTACGGTCAACGCTCCGTCACCCTTGACCTCGGCCTGCGCAGAGTATTTCGTTGGGTTTTTACCATCGCCGACCTCCCCTTCGCAATCCTTGGCGCCGACTTCCTCCACCATTTCGACCTTCTTGTGGATATTAGACGCCAGCGCCTCGTCGACAACACTACTTCTTTGCACGTTTATGGAGCTCCAGCGCATATAGCCACCATTAGTCCCACCATACGGCTACCGTTGCCCACTGCTTTCGCCGACATTGTCACGGAGTTCCCCGCTGTCCTGCGCCAATCGCACGCCTCTTGCCCACCTCGCCACAGCGTTACTCACCACATCGTGACACGGGGCCCCCCTGTCTTCGCTCGCCCCAGACGGCTGGCTCCGGAGCGCCTCGTCATTGCCAAGAGGGAATTTGAGCACATGCTCGAACTGGGGATCATTCGGCCTTCCTCCAGCCCGTGGTCTTCCGCTCTCCACATGGTGCCCAAAGCAACACCTGGTGATTGGCGCCCATTGGGGACTACCGTGCACTCAACATCGTCACGGTACCGGACAGATACCCGCTTCCCCATATTCAGGACTTCACCCCGAATCTTGACGGAGCGACCATCTTCTCCAAGATAGACCTCATCAAAGCCTATCACCAAATTCCCGTCCATCCCCCTGACATCCCGAAGACTGCTATAACCACCCCTTTTGGCCTCTTTGAATACGTGCGGATGCCCTTTGGCCTGCGTAATGCTGCGCAGACATTCCAACGATTCATCAACGAAGTGCTCCGCGGCCTGGACTTCGCATTCGCATACATGGATGACATCCTCGTCGCAAGTCCATCTCCGGAGGCTCATCGCGCCCATCTGCGCGCCCTGTTCTCGCGCCTGGAGGACTACGGAGTCTCCATCAATGCCGCGAAGTGCGAGTTTGGCGTTACCACCCTTACCTTCCTGGGACACACCATCACCCCGCAAGGCATCCGGCCACTCGCATCCAAGGTCCAGGCCATCCGAGACTTTCCTGCCCCCACTTCTCGCAAAGGACTTCGTTCATTCCTCGGCCTCGTGACTTTCTACCGACGTTTTGTGCCTCGCTGTGCTGCCTTGCTCCAGCCTCTCTACGCAGCTCTCGGCGCTGACCATCCGAAAGAGGCCCGTGCTGCCACTCTGGAGTGGACACCGGCAGCAGAACGCGCGTTCGAAGAGGTCAAGCAGGCCCTGGCAGATGCTGTGCTGCTCCACCATCCTCGTCCTGACGCCGAGACAGCGTTGTTCGTCGACGCCTCCACTGCTGCTGTCGGCGCAGTCTTGCAGCAGCGTCAGGATGGCCACTGGAAACCTCTCGGTTTCTTTTCCCAACGTCTCTCGCCAGCCGAAACACGCTACAGCACCTTCGGGCGTGAGCTCCTCGCCGCCTACCTGGCATGCAGACACTACCGCCATTTTCTCGAGGGCCGCCCGTTTGTGCTGTACACCGACCACAAGCCTCTCATGTTCGCCCTGCGATCGACCTCCCTCAACCACTCGCCTCGTGAAACCCGCCACATGTGCTACCTCTTGGAGTTCACGACCGATGTGCGACACGTCGCAGGCGAAGACAATGCCGCTGCCGACGCACTCTCGCGGCCGGACGTCAATGCTCTCCATCCGCCCCCCGCGGTCGATTTGGACGGCATCGCCCAGGCGCAACAGGCTGATCAAGAGCTCGCCGCCCTTCGTTCATCCCCCGCCTCATCCACCACTTTTCGGGAGATCTCGCTCCCCGGTTCGACGGCAAGTCTATGGTGCGACACCTCTACTGGTACCCCGCGCCCTTTCGTTCCCCTGGCCTTCCGACGGCATGTTTTCAACGCCCTCCACTCGCTGTCCCACCCTGGCGTGCGCGGCACGCAAAAGATCGTCGCAGAGCGCTACATATGGCCTCGCATGAATGCCGATGTCCGTGACTGGGCGCGGGCCTGCCTGGCCTGCCAGCGGTCCAAAATCTACCGCCACACCATCTCGCCTCCATCGCGGTTCCTTCCGCCAGATGCACGTTTCGACCAGGTCCACATCGACTTGGTCGGCCCGCTTCCTCTGGCCAAAGGCTACCGCTACCTGCTCTCGTGCATCGACCGCTTTACCCGCTGGCCGGAGGTAACGCCGATTCCTGACATCACGGCAGAGACGGTGGCCCACGCATTCCTCTTCTCCTGGGTTTCCCGATTCGGCGTCCCGTCCACTGTAACCACGGACAGAGGACGCCAGTTTGAATCGGCCCTCTTCCGTCACCTGTGCAGCGCCCTCGGAACCCATCACATCCGAACCACGGCCTACCATCCGGCTGCCAACGGCCTGGTCGAGCGCCTTCATCGGCAGCTCAAGGCGTCCCTCCGCGCCACTGACCACGGCGACACAACCTGGCCCGAGCGTCTACCCTTCGTCCTGCTTGGCCTTCGCGCCGCGATCCGCCAGGATGACTGCAGCGCGGCCCACATGGTCTACGGCTGCCCGCTCCGCCTTCCCGGAGCATTCTTCACCCCATCGGCCCCGCTCGTGCACGACCCTTCCTCCTACATCGACCGTCTCCGCCAGCTCTTCCGGGACCTCAAGCCCTCGCCTACCCGCTCCGCTCCCGCAACACGCGTGTTCGTGAGCCCCGACCTTAATCAAGCCACCCACGTCTTCGTCCGCCGGGACTCTGTGCGCTCCAGCTTGCAGCCTCCCTATGACGGCCCCTACAGGGTCATCTCGCGAGCCGCGAAGTTTTTCCGCCTCGATCTTCCACGGGGACCTGACACTGTGGCCATCGACAGGCTTAAGCCCGCATTCCTGGAGTCTGCACCTCTGGTATCGCCCGACCCGCCCTACCTAGGTCCGTGCTCAGCTCCTGTCTCCAGCATTCCTTCCCCTCCACGTCGGGTGCATTGGGCGCCGCAGCTCGCACACTACGAGCCGCCCGCCGCCTCGGGTCCGGCTCCTGCACTCCTTGGCCTCGGCGCCCGACCTTTCCGCCAACCTCGGCCCTCCTCGCCAGCCTTGTCATCCGCCACGGGGGGGGAGCCCTGTAGCAGCAGCGTCATAATCATCACCAGCACCGCCATCGGTTACGCGCAGCACTGCGCGTGACCCGAGCTTTCGTTTTCGGTTCATCACCATTAACCGTCATTAAACCCATCAACCTCAGTAGAGCCTGGTCGCCTCATTTCTCGCTCTACAACCTCATCCGTTTTCACAGGATTATTGAATCACCTTGGCATCAAGCACATCCTAACGCCGCTTTATCACCCCAAATTTAACGAGCAAGCAGATAACATTGTCCGCTTGTTTGAGCAGTTTCTTCGTTGGCAGAAGGAAGGGAGGAACCAGGCAACGGGAGTTAACCACTCCCTGTTGAAGTACATGGTAACACCGCATGCCACAACGGAACAGCCGCCATGCGAGCTGTTCAACAAAAGACGCTTCCGCACAGAGCTCGACCTCTTTCGCCAAAACCATCCGAATACTTCAACTACAGCGAGGGGTCGGCAAAAGCGTAATTACGATTCTCACATCAGGAAGCGAAGCTTCGCTGATAGTGACAAGGTTTGGGTTCTAGGGGCACTGAAATACAAAAACAACTTGCTCTCAAATGAAAGCCCGTGTTTCAATTAGTATTGTGCAAGCAAAATTAGTTCACACAGTGCTACCGTTGCGAAGAAAAACTCAATGAAAACAGAGTCGTCTTTGGCGGCAACGAATAGGATCCCCATGAGGCAAAGGTTTGCGGCATCCAATGAGACAGCGGGAAAAGCGCGCGTATACCGATCGGGGCCGTGTAGATTTGGAACGGGCCCGACGGTAGTGTACCGTATATGCGCAGCATGCTGAGGACTACTGCATTTTGGAATACCGATTCGCTGAATTGTAGCCCACAACAGTTCTCGCGAATGTTCCACTGACAACATTTATCTTCACATCCTCCGGACAGTGTCCGCTTCGCAACGCGCACTATGTTTCTCACAGGGACTGCTTCATGGCGTGGCACGCGCGTGCACGCGCAGCGTGGGCTAAAGACGCCGATGCACAAGCTGAAAAGACGTTCACTGCTTAGTGCCTAAGCAAGATAGAGTCCGGTGTACTTTCGATTCTAGCACCGTAACGGAATGAAAGTTTTGAATGATGATAACAAGTACTAAATTAAATTAGCGTGTAACGCAATTTGAAGTGAACTTGATTTTGCATTTTACTGCCTCTTTAAGGACAAGGCACGAAGGAATCACTAGCACTTGGGGCACTGTCACCCGCTCGTTAGGGGGTCCAACCTGTCTTGTTAAGAAGATAAGAAGGAGCACAGGGTACATGCGGATGATATCAAGATTCGTCTGCCGGATCTACTAGACTTCGGTACATCACCCAACGGTGTGCTTCCTTGCAATTCTGCCCTTGATGGTGATGCTCATTCCAAAGACGTGCCTCAGATCCGCAGGTACCCTGTCAGGGGTCGTCCTCCTCCCCAGCGGTTCGGCTAAACTTAGACGGGAGGAGTGTAGTGGCGTCAGCTTAAGAAGCCGAAGACACGCAGCTATGCTAGGTGCACGTGACAGCTGATAAGTCTGAATGCCTTCATTCGGAAACTGGAGCCGTTCTGGGCACCACGCACGTACATACTTAGGTTGATTAAACGTCTTATTTTCTGGGACTCCGCTACACTCTCGAGTAGCTTTGCGGTACTTCTTCTGGATTAAAGACACATGCCATATGCTAGTGCCAGTGTATAGGACTCATTACACCCGTCTTTCAGAGTGGATCTCATTACACCCAACTTTGACGGTGCAACTGTTACACTCGGAAGGGTGTCAGTTATGACGAACCCAATTTACACTCAAAGGGGTATAAAAGTTTAGTGTGTAGTTACAACACACCGTATTTACACTCAGATAGGTGTGAAAAAGATGAGTGGATAGAAGCATTGCAGTGTTGGAGACTGAACCGCACCCTCTGGCAAGTCTTTACTGTCTTAATTGTCGGGTACAACACTGGGTAGTACACCTGATGGGCCTTAAAACGGTCGCACGACCAGATGTTGCGGTCATCATTCCGTTATCTTATGTCAAAAACATGAGCAAAATTCACTATATGCCACCTGACAACGAGAAAGTGGATATTGCATCCTACGCCACTCAAGTCAAATATAACAAGAAGCTACGGAAGACTCTTCGGCTGGGTTTCAAAACTCATGGGGCCTGCTTCTATCAGGTCAACTGCTTGTCGGTGGTCGACACGCATGATATGTTCTGCTTCTCATAATTTTCTCGAATGCACTGCTCGGAGGCAGCCCGAATATGCCAACTGCGCCGGCCCTAATGCCGCTACTCACTCGATGTGTCCGAAGAAGAGGGTGGTAGCAGTGGCGCACCAGGCGGAAGCCTTGAACCCCGTAACACCCCGCCCTCCGCTAATAGTACTTCGCAAGGTGGACAGCAACTGCGTGTTTGCGCTTGGCATCCCAGCCCGCACGTGGAGCCGTCTAAGACCGTCCGTGGAAGCGTCGCGCGGGATATGGTAGTCTTGAGATGGGCGTGCACCATGTTTACTTCCAGTGAATTCCTGCCCACTGCGGAATCCGCGCGAATGAAGACGGTGACGGGGCCGTGGCAGCTGCGTATAATTTCTGATCAAGCATGCGTATTGTCCTCCCCAAACGCGACAGGCGAACCTTCCTGAATGATATGGTCAGGCCTCTCGCGCATGCGCAATGGTCTCGTGACGTTCTATCAAGAACTCTGATAGGAAAAAGGGATCCGGACCTGTCCTTCACTATGCCCTCCTGTATGCCTTGCTATTTTACGTCGCTGGTGCATAGGCTCTGTCTCAGGATTGCGTCCCCCCCCCACCTTTATCTTCTCAATCATATGCTCGGCAGCTCAGACTCCAAGCTCTGCTCTTGCTGCGTTGTTTTGGCAGATATCAGGCATGTGCTACTCCACTGCTATCGTTACAACTACCAAAGGCACCACCTCAGTGTCGCCCGCAATCGATTGCTGCCGCACCACTCCTATTGGCATTTTGTAGCTCATATAAAATACTATATCATCTATGCTGCATATAACTGTTATAACTATAACCAAGTATAACTCTATATGCTGCTATAACTATGCATACTCATATCCTCGTCCCTTGGTGTAACATAATTGAACGTAGTCGTGCTCTGCAGCATTTCCTGGTCTTTCTTATGACACTGCGGTCTCGGTTCTATCCTGTGATGTGCAAGCGTACCCCTGTGTGCTGTGTGTTTTTGTGTGTTGTGTTTTTGCCTAGCCTTTTCGTTGATATTTTCGCCGCCCTTAATGTTGACATACCGACCCGCTGACAGTCCGCCACTCCAGTCAGCGTCGTTCATCGTCTCGTCATCATGTAACATCTTCCCTCCATTGCGCATTGTGGTATTGAACATCACCTCATGTGCCGAATTTCCCCATTTATCATCATCAATTTATCTGTTGCTGTTGTTTTCACTAGTGGAACCGACGTGTCTCACTTAAGACGATTTTCCTTCCGGCGAGTTTGCAGTAACTCAAAGTCAGCTCAGCAATACAGTCCAGCGACAGCTTCCAGTTTGGCTTTACTCGCCACTGCGTGAGGGTAACAAATTGCACTCGCATGTTCTAATATAAGGATACGGATGAGGACAAGATATGTTTTGTATGTAATTTCGTGTCTGAATTCGCATCCTTAAGGTGGAGCTTTAAGTAACATAGCTTTCCTGCCGCCTTCCTTACAAGTTACAACATTATTTATGTAATAATTCCACTTAAAATCTCTGCACAGAGTGAACTCAATGCATCTGCAGGAACCAACTACAGTTAGCACTTCTCCTCCGTCAACAGCTTATTGGAAATGTTTGAACGGTTCGCTTTCTTGAGACATGTATATACATACATTTATCAAACCAAAAATAAATATAACGCGGTTGAGAGTATCTGTTTAACATACAAAACAAGGCCTTAAGCAAGCAATTTCACTTCAGGTGACGTTCCACGCTACGCTAATTTCGTACTTGTCATCATAATTCAAAACTTTGATTCCGTTACAAAGCTACAATCGAAATTATTCCGTGCTCTTTCTTGCTTCGGCGCTTAACATTGAACGGCGTTTCAGCTCGTGCATCGGTATTTTTAGGCCATGCTGCACGTCCACGCGCGTGCCACGTCATGGAGCAGTCCCGGTGAAAAACGTGTTGCGAAGCGAATTGGCGGAGCTGTCTGAAGGACAAGAAGAAAAATGTTGTCAGTGGAACATTCGCGATAACTGTTGTAGGCTTATAACTTAGTGAATCAGTAGTGAAAAATGCAGCAGTGCGCATCATGATGCGCATAGGCAGAGCACTACAATCAGACCCGTTCCTAATCCACACGGCCACAATAGGTATGCGTGCTTCTTCTGCTCTCACTGGATACCCACAACCTTTGCAACCTGGTGATCCCATTCGTTGCCACCAAATACTGCTTTGTTTTCGTTTTCTATCTCTTTTGTGTTTTTCTTCTAAACGGTAACGCTGTGTGAACTAATCTTGCTTGCATTATATTAACTGAAACACGAACTTTCATTTGAGAGCAAGTTTTATAAAGTAAAATAATAAGACATGGACGACAGATTACAGGAAAGTTAATAAAAACTAATTTATTGAATGGGTAATTTAACACCTAGATTATAATATGCTACGAAACAATTAAAAGAACGGTCCACGTTTCGACAGTAGCACTGTCTTCGTCAGGACAAAAGAGGTACATGGGTTGCACATTGGTTTGTCCTGAGGAAGACAGTGGTACTCTCGAAACGTTGACTGTTCTTTTAAACGTTTCGTAGCATATTAATATATGTGTTAAATTACCCATTCAATAAATTAGTTTTTGTTAACTTTCCTGTAATCTGTCGTCCACGACTTATTATTTTACGTTTATTCAACTCCTCAGCCATCTGATATATTAACCTCTTTAACCTATATATACTCATATAGATAGATACTCATGGAACGATGCGACAGTCGCGACAGTTGTATATATAGATATAGGTACTCATGGAACGATGCGATTGCCGCATCGTTCCATGAGTATCTGTTTCTCTGCGTGCAGCCATAGAAGCCAGATCTTAATGTGTAATTTTGAATTTCGAACACGTCTAGTGTAATTTATTTATTTCTTTAATGGCGTTTTTCCCTCATTATATATATATATATATATATACGCTACAAAATTTAGGTTCGAACGACCAGGATGTTGAATATAGATAGGGGAGAAAAGACACCAGAGACTGAAGTAGGGAGTAGGGGAAGTTATTTATTAAGCTGGCAATTAAACTACCCTAAAGACCCTTAGTTTAATTGCCAGCTTAATAAATAACTTCCCCTACTCCCTACTTCAGTCTCTGGTGTCTTTTCTCCCCTATCTATATATAGACTACAAGTAATGAAGAGACTTGGGAGGCCGTATAACACGGTTAAAAATGAACTTTACCGCATAGCACGCTCCTAGCCAACCATTATCTCGAATGATATGGTTATCTGCCCTGATTTGTTGAAAACGGGAGGCGTACGCCTTTTCTGTGACACTTATGCTGGTCATAATTGTCACAAAAAAGGCGTACGGCTCCCGTTTTCAACAAATCAGGGCAGATAACGATATCATTCGAGATAATGGTTGGCTAGGAGCGTTCTATGCGGTGAAGTTCATTTTTAAGAGTGAAGGATTAAAAACACTTGCTACTTTTATTACATTAATAATTAAGGAGGTACTAGAAATAGATTTACAGTTAGGGGTCGACGTTTCGGCAGCAGCGCTGCCTTCAACAGGACTAAACTTGAAAATACGTGACAAGGGCTTATATACAAGGGGAAGGGGGGAAATGAGAGGGGAACAGTGCACGTGGAGCGGCGTTGGTGATGTTGCAGAACTATTGTTGCTAATGGTCCATTGTGCACTTGCAGGGGCGTTGGCTGTCTTCCAGGAGAGTTGTCCTTGGTCGTCTGATAGACCTGAAATGATAAAAAAGAAACGGCAGAAAGAACGAAAGAGGGTCGGGGGACTTGGTCTACGAGCTAAGGCTGCGAACTGTAGACAATACGCCGGGGTCTTCGTTTATCGTGCACTGGAATTTGTGGATTAGGAATGATTCACGCTGTTGCCTGCTACGGTCCGAGGAGAAACCAGATTGTAAGATGTACACCCGAATGTCCTTGAATGAGTGGCCGGTTTGATTGAAATGACGCGACACAGGGAGATTTGGTTTCTTTGTAATATCGGATCTGTGATTATTAAAACGAATTCGGAATGATGTTGTAGTTTGGCCAACATATTGTGTTTTGCATGCGTTGCATTCCAATAGATATACTACGTTGGATGAGAGTCAGTCAGAAGTAGTTTTGATTTTTACTTCGAAGTTGCTGTTTGTGCTTCGTACCCTGTCTGCACTCTGCATCACAATACAAATTTGGCATCTTCGTCCGTTGCATGGATGGCAGCCTTCAGTTGTAGGAGGATCTCGTGAAGGACGCGATATGTAGAGCCCGCCGTACTAATCGCAGTGAACTTCTAAAAAATTCAACACGCCCCGAACACCCCAAGCGAGTTAATCTTACAGTCACCTTCAATGGCGCGATCCCTAACCTTAAAAACATACTGAAACGTCATCACCCAATTTCAACACAGTCGGAGCGCCTTGGAGAAATATTCCCAGAACCACACTCTTAAAAATGAACTTCACCGCATAGTATGCTCCTAGCCAACCATTATCACGAATAAAATCGTTTCGGCCCTGATTTGTTGAAAACGGGAGGCGTACGCCTTTTTTGTGACACTTATGCTGTTCATGATTGTCACAGAAAAGGCGTACGCCTCCCGTTTTCAACAAATCAGGGCAGGTAACGATATCATTCGAGATAATGGTTGGCTAGGAGCGTGCTATGTGGTGCTATGCGGAAGTTCATTTTTAAGAGTGAACCTCGCATAGCATATCGTCGCGCAAGGAATCTTCACGATCACTTAGTCAACGCAAAGGTCGATAAGCCACCTCCTACAACTGAAGGCTGCCATCCATGCAACGGACGAAGATGTCAAATTTGTATTGTGATGCAGACTGCAGACAGGGTACGAAGCAGAAACAGCAATTTTTAAGTAAAAATCAAAACTACTTCTGACTGACTCTCATCCAACGTAGTATATCTATGGGAATGCAACGCATGCAAAGCACAATATGTTGGCCAAACTACAACATCATTCCGAAGTCGTTTTAATAATCACAGATCCGATATTACAAAGAAACCAAATCTCCCTGTGTCGCGTCATTTCAATCAAACCGGCCACTCATTCAAGGGCATCCGGGTGTACATCTTACAATCTGGTTTCTCCTCGGACCGTAGCAGGCAACAGCGTGAATCATTCCTAATCCACAAATTCCAGTCCACCATAAACGAGGACCCCGGCGTATTGTCTACAGTTCGCAGCCTTAGCTCGTAGACCAAGTCCCCCGACCCTCTTTCGTTCTTTCTGCCGTTTCTTTTTTATCATTTCAGGTTTATCAGACAACCAAGGAGAACTCTCCTGGAAGACAGCCAACGCCCCTGCAAGTGCACAATGGACCATTAGCAACAATACTTCTGCAACATCACCAACGCCGCTCCACGTGCACTGTTCCCCTCTCATTTTCCCCCTTCCCCTTGTATATAAGCCCTTGTCACGTATTTTCAAGTTTAGTCCTGTTGAAGGCAGCGCTGCTGCCGAAACGTCGACCCCTAACTGTAAATCTATTTCTAGTACCCCCTTAATTATTAATGTAATAAAAGCCGCAAGTGTTTTTAATCGTTATACGGCCTCCCAAGTCTCTTCATTACTTGTAGTCTATTTGTTTCCGCGTCCATCTGTACCCAGTTATACATTCATATATATACAGGGTGTCCCAGAAAACGTGTCATTGAATTATGTTAAAAAAACTACACCATGCACCTAGTGTCATGCGGTCAATGGCATTTGTTCTTACTGGGTTTTTGCCACCTCCTCATGTGGATGTCGTGTAACGTAAGTTTAATTATGTAAATTTTTGCGAGCTTAAGTCGGAAATTTGCCTAATAAAGGTCACTTTTTTACCCCACCAATGTGAAGAGCGTGTCTAATTTACTCAAATTAATGATAATTGACAGGGATGTTCAGGAGCTATCCCATCGAAAAAAATAGCCAAACATCTAGCTCTACGGAGGTCGCACAGAATAGCGCACGATGAATTTTTCAGCGCAATCTTTGTCAGTTCGACGAAAGGAGGTTGGAAACCCAGCCCACCCCGGTATCGCAGAAAGAGATAACGCAGGCATGGCTTATCACGTCCGACTTTCGCCGGGATAATACTTTCCCTCGCCCAATTTTATGAACTGTTACTTTTTCTACTATCACTCTGTGGGCTGGCTTCGGAACCTCCTTTCGTCGGACTGCGAGCGATTGCGCTCAAAAAGACATCGCGCGTTATGGTCCGGTGCTCTGAAAAGCATGATATTCAGCTATTTTTTCCGATGGGATAGCTCGTGAATATCACTGTCAATTATCATGAATTTGAGTAAATTCGGCACGCTCTTCATATGGGTGGGGTGAAAAAGTGACATTCACTTGACAAATTTCCGAGTTCAGTTCGCAAATATTTACATAATTAAACTTGGGGTACATGACATTAACTTTACAAGGCGGCAAAAACCTAATAAGAACAAATGCCGTTGACTGCATGACTCTAGGCGGCATAGTTTTTTATTATAATTCAATGACACGTTTTCTGGGACACCCTGTATATATATGACATATAACACACACACACACACACATACAGGGTGTTTAAAAAAACGTGTCATTCGGACTTTATAAAAAAACGGGGCGACAGAAAAATAAGGGGTTATCAGCACTTGTGTGGCAGCTGAATTTGCCATCTTGCAGATATATTTTCATTTGATTTGAATTAAAGAAATTGAATTTCTTTAACTGAACTTCAAAATTTCCCAAGTCAACCTTACGTTTTTTTTACAGAATTAGAGAGCCTGTAGCGAACTTAGTCAGATCCACCAAGAAATCCTCTCGTTATTGCAAAGGGAAGTGCCCAAAAAAAGTCCAAAAATTGAGGCTTCAGAGTTTAACATTCATTAACTTGACTAAATTAGACACGCTCTTCACATTGGTTGGGTAAAAAAGTGACCTTTACAGGCAAATTTCCTACTTAAGCTCTCAAAAATTTACATAAGTAAACTTACGTTACACGACATTCACATGAGGAGGTGGCAAAAACTCAGTAAGAACCAGACTTGTACGTAACGGGTAACGGGTAATTGCGTTACTAGTAATCAATTACTTTTTTGAGTAATTTGTAACGTAATCGATTACTTTGGGGGCCCAGTAATTTTTTGAGTAATTCAATTACAATTTTCAGTCATCAATTACCAAGTAATCGATTACTTGCAAACTAAAGAATCCACATTGTTCGGGACGACGCACACACACATGTATGGGATGATTCACCGTCGCGAGAAGACAAAACCAACTGCCCTCTGCAAGTTCGGTGCAAGGCAGCTGTCTTATCTCTAGGACTTTTCCCGCAACAATTACTTACCCGAGGACCCCGAGGTCAATTGCCACAGTGTTCCGCACGTGTAGCGTATTTTTGAGTCCACTGTCCTCTCCCCATTCATGTGTACTATCTATCCGTAACCCGGTCTGTATGCAGTAAGTTGGACTGTATGTTGTACCGTGAACCTGTTGAGTCATTTGTGGGAGTTCCAGTTGGGACTCTTTTCACAAAACTCTCAACCTCTCGACACATTTTTCGCACAACTCTCGACCCCGATAACCTAATGCCACTCTTGTGACCATAAGCCCCTGTCAGTCTTGTGCGGAATACTGTCGATATCACAACGATATCGACGATCTGCGATGACTTCTCGCCGTGGCCTCAGCTATCCGCCATGTTCAGAGCGCTGGAGCGAAAGGACAGAAACAACATCTTGTTCAAATCGTTTTCTCAGATATCGAAAGTAATTGGCAAAGTAACGCGTTACTTTTCAAGGCGTTACTTCATTACTTTTTCCGGCAAGTAATTTGTAACGGTAAAAAATTACTTTTTCGTACAAGGTAACGGTAACGGTAACGGTAACAATTACTTTTTTTTAGTAACGTGTACAAGTCTGGTAAGAACAAATGCCATTGACCGCATGACTCTAGGTGGTGTAGTTTTTTTTATTATAATTCAATGACACGTTTTCTGGGACACCCTGTATATATATGCATTTTTGTGCGCACTGAAACAGATGCTCTCACTCGTTTATTTCTATTTCGAATCTTCCCCTGGTAACTTGTCATCGATCTCCATACCTTCTACATTTATCAAAGTTTAGCAAAGTAGCTGGTCATTGAAAAAGAACGGCAGATATACGTAGAGCGAGAAGGTACAAGTGGGTGCAAATATTGGATTCCCCAATCATGAAATTATATCTTGCGCAATGCTAATTTTCAGCGTCTTTTCTAATCGCTACATGAACTTATCGAAATGCGTTGCGGTAAACATGCAATATTTTTAGTCATCATTTACGAATGAACAAAAAGTTCCTCTAGTGCCCGATCATAATAGCGGATAAAGGACATAGAAATGACACTCCGAAAAGGTTATTCGCTAGAGTGTCCTCGAAGTGATTGTAACTGGCTTTCTCCTCTGCAGACATCTCGAGTGAACACTTCGAAGGTCAAGTTCGTATGTTGCTGGGGTGCACGGAACGTACCCCTATCCTTCGTTTCCACGCAAGTCCTGCCATGAAACTGGACTACATGTACGTCGAAACTGCAATCAATTTTGGGTCATACAAGGTCAACATCCGCAAAGTCACCCGAGACGATGACGTCGTGTCCTTGCGTTTGGACGAATGGCTTGAATGCGACACCTACCACGCACTAACCGTGTATTTCACCATGAACTTCGTTTCCAAATATGGCATAGGGTTCTACAAGGACTCCATGGAGAGCAGGTGAGTACATTCACTGGATAATTCTACCGGTATTACTTGCACTAAGCTGTAGCAGTTGTATGGTCAGGTCCGCCTTGCGGTCCCGTTGAAAAACTGTATATTTGTTTGACCAATAAATAAAATACCTACCTACCTACCTATGTCTAGGAACCCACAGAAGAGAAAGCATGTATATGGAAGTCCCCAACGAGTAGGTCTGAAAGATTAGTAGATGAAACGAAAAGGTCAGACAGACGAAAGTCGGCTTGCTATCTGAGAAAGAGAAAGGAAACGAGAAAGAGGAAACGACAAGCTAGCTGATACGGTGCTAACAGTATACAACGAAGGATGGGTCAAATATTGAACTTATCATATAGCGATCGTTCTCGCGTCTCGCGTCATATAGCGATCGTTCTCGTTATATTTAAAGTTCGCGCTCTCAAAAGGCGCCTTGACAGTCTTGTGCGAGAGCTCGTGCGACAATCCACGGGCCGAAGTGACGGATTTAGGGCGCGTTGTAGCAGCTCGCGTGGTGGTTAGCGTGCTGGCTATGCCACGTCGAGACTGGGAGGCACCATGCAGGGTTCGAATCCCGGCGCTGACTGTGCTGTATGGGGTATTCCCTGGGTTTTCCTCAGACCCTTTCCCTAAGTTCCCTCAGAAGTCGGCTCACGACGCAACCTCCAGGCCGTTAGTCGTTAAGTTACCCACTCCTGCGAGGCCGACAGCGGCGAGCCCTTTCACCACCACCACCACCACCAGGGCGCGTTATAGGACAACAAGTTGAAGACCGGGCCTAGGTCATGTTAGCTATCACCAGAGGTGGACGTGACCAAAGCTGTTAACGGCCTCAAATGTGACACTGACATGTGACCGGGGTTGTGGTCGATTCACAAAACTCCTTTCGTTTACGTAACTGCGGACATTCTCACACAATAAAATATATAAAAAATCGTATTCGATGCGGCTTGACTTACGTATCAGACTGATTCAAATCATAGATCACGGCACGACATGTATCCCGGTGTGAATAAAAGAATATAGCATTTCGTTGTGCCGATCTCTGGTCCTTCTTGTTTGGGTCCCGCTTTTTGGGTTGCATGGAAAGCAGCGGTAGCGGTAGCCTAGAGAGATAACGATTGAAGCGCACGAACACACAACACGCTGGCGGGCGCGTCTTGTGCTTACCGGCCCACATGCCGCCGCCACTTCTGCTTTTCATGACTTCTTTCGTTCGTTCTCTCTTTCTCTCTCTCATGTGAAAACGTCTGTAAGTTCGGTTTGGTAGTCGGGTGAAAATGTATATATGAAACTAACATATGATCAGAATCGAAGGAAACGGGAATCAGAAGAAATGGCGTCTCGAGAGGAGCCCAAAAAGCCCACGAGGTCCAGTACAGAGCGATCGAGAAAGCATCGGGCGCGCCGAAGACGGTTAGGGGTGGAGACAAATTCGACTGCCGACGCTCACAGCAAGTCCTTACCCTCTACCAGCTGGGCAACTTCGACTTGTGCGAGTGTGAAAGTGACCGAAAAATTCGCTGCAGTACAGCCAGAGTGGGGCCCAGCAGCGTGGAGCAGCCAGAGCCCGTCAGGAATCCCATGTGGAGCGGCGGTGCGAGGCGTCTCGCGCCTCCTTCGCCGTGTGGAACGAATTAAGCCACCGCGTAGCGTTTCTTTCACCAAAATCCCACAAAGGAGCAACGGAAGCAGAGATCGCGATGTTTTCATGTAAAACACTACGGCTCTGACACGACTGACGCCACCCCGATTTTGTTGCTGCTGTCAATTTCATTACGCACGGACAAAAAGTCGCACCCTGTGGCTTTTTGTTCATCTCCTTTTCACGCTTTTGTGAATAAAAAACATTATTATTATTGTTTGTGAAACAGGGTTTCCAGTTTTTTCAAAACCAGTTTTATCAAGACAGGGTTTCCAGTCACGTTAAATATCGCCTCAATTTTTTTCTTTCAGGTGCGCACATTTTTGCCGTATTCTACCCACGACCGTGCTTCCTACACTCTTAAAAACGCTGGTCGTGGTGGTGGTGGTAACGGTCAAATGGCTCGCCGTTGCCGGCCTTTCGGAGATGGGCAACGGCACGACTGATGCCCTGCAGGGAAGAGTACCTAAAATGAACTTCGCCGCATAGCACGCTTCCAACCGTACATCATTCCGAGTGGCATCGTTCTTTCCTCTTATAAGCTGTAAACGGGGTGGGGGCGTAGGCTATTTTTGTGGCATTATACAGTTCATAATTGCCACAAACATCAAATCAAAGGAGGCGACGTTGTCATTCGAAATGGTGGTTGGTTATGTGGATGCTACGCGGTAGCGTACTTAGCCACTCAACAACCTGAAACGCTACACTCTTAAAAATGAACTCTACCGCATAGCACGCTCCTAGCCAACTTTAATCGCGAATGATATCTTATCTACCCCTATTTCTTGAAAACGAGAGGCGTACGCCTTTTTTGTGACACTTATGTTGTTCATAATTGTCACAGAAAAGGCGTACGCCTCCCGTTTTCAACAAATCAGGGCAGATAACGATATCGTTTGAGATTATGGTTGGCTAGAGCGTGCAGTGCGATGAAGTTCATTTTAAGAGTGTAGAGCAGAGCGTGATAGTGGCTATTCTGTTTTGAGGATTATAGCCCGTTTAGGGACAGAGAGAAGTATATGTAACATAATTATCAGCTTTTTTTTCGACAGTTTTTCTTGTTGATGTGAAGATGGTGTTTGTGTGAGAACCAGTAGCACCAACAAAAACGGTTTCGGTTGCATAGCGCTTCTTGCAATTCCAGCCTTAAAGGGATAGTCGCATCCGGAAGCGTGTTCCCGAACTATTATGGTCATGTTCCCTGTCGTTCATAATGTACGCCGGCAAATTTTCCCCGCACAAATCCACTTGGTTGACTCAGAAACGATTTTTAAATGTTCGCGCTTCTGGCGCGCACGGCAATCCCCGCAAGGCGCCGACACTGGATGACGTCACCCGGATAAACCAACCATCAGGCGGCGCTCCTTCCCGCCGCAGATTCTGTGTGTGTCTGAGCGTGCGTCTGACCCTTTTTCTTGTTGTCTTGTCGCGTTTCCTTTGAAGTACTTTGAACTACAGCGTGTGGCCTAGGATTTCACGCCGTTGACGTGCGATGTCACAGCCAGGAAACTGGTGCTACGTGCTCGGGTGCAGAAAGACTTACAACGCGAATCCCGAGCTTACATTTCACCGACCTCGCAATGGCGAAACGAAACGAAAGTGGGAGGCAGCGATCGCCAGCCACTACTGTGGTGTGGCCCAAGGATTGAATGTTTCACGCGTCTGTTCCTGTCATTTCGCCGACGACGCCTATTTTGATGAAGATGTATTGCAAGTTCGGCTTGGGCTACGGCAGAAACAGAAGCGGCTGAGCATTGACGCCGTGCCTACCACATTCGATCAGGAACAAGGGCAGGAACCAGTAACGGAGGTAAGCGACAATTTTGCGTGGTCACAGCTATACGCTGCGATGAAAAATATCAGTTGTCACAGTAAACATCATCGCAAACACCTGGCCTCGCCGCCGATTGTAACGTCACAGTCACACCGGCTACTAATGTACACAAATTATTACAGTGATTGCAGCATCCTGACGCAATAGTACGCGTACTCTAGAGAAAAAAGATTGGTGTGTTGTTGCTGTGCTAATCGTCGCCAGTATTATGCAGGAGTAACGTAACGCTCCCACATGACAGCATTATTCTAATCTTATTGCAGCTAGTGGATGTTTCTACAGTTCATAGTGTAAGCCTGATGGCAGCATTCAGGGATGTGAAAGCATCGCAATCTGTGTTTGGCTACACTCTTAAAAATGAGCTTCACCACATAGCACGCTCCTAGCCAACCAACATTCCGAATGACAACGTTCTCGTCCCTGATTTGTTGAAAACGTGGGGGCGGAGCCTATTTTGTGACACTTATGCTGTTCATAATTGTCACAAAAAAGGCGTACGCCTCCCGTTTTCAGCAAATCATGGAAGACAACGCTATCATTCGCGATGATGGTTGGCTAGGCGCGTGCTATGAGGTGAACTTCATTTTTAAGAGTGTACGTCCGAGACACTTGCATCAGTATTCTACTGCAGCCTTGTTGCTAATTTCTGGCTCTATTTCAGGCGGCAGCAAGCACGTCAACGGAATCAACTGGATTTGGTATGTTTTGTCAAGCCACGAAAATATTGCAATTCTTTTTGCACGTCCCACAAAATAATGGATATGTACAAGCCCTGAAGATTGTCGAGTTCTGTGAAAGGAATCTTGTGTGATGCGGCTGCCAGCGTTTATAACGTAATGTCGACAGGAAAATAACTGTGCCAGTGAAATAGGGACCGCAAAGGGGAAGATTTATTTGCATAGTCATTTTTATATTTGCTATTGTACCTGCTAGGCCCTCAACGTACTCTTTTGAGTGTTAACACTCGAGGCCATATTTCAGATGTGGAGGTCATGGCTCAAGCAAGTGCTGGGGACCCACTTCCCACTTCACGGCGCATCTCACAAGGGGGTTGTCATCCCCTGATTCCAGGAAGAGGAAAACAATGGACACAGACTTGCATAGCGTATTAGTACACCAGATATGGATCTGCCAACATGAACCCTCCTAACATCCCTGTGGCAGCGTACCTGTAACCGCCCAGAGTTCACACCACATTAATGTAGAACCACAGCACAACATAAAATAGCTTAGGTTTATTTGCCTCCCATACATAATGGAGGCAAATAAACCTATGCTATTTTGTTATTCCCACTCCGTCATACTCCACTGTACAATAAATCGATACAATTATAGGGTCATTCTTTATTCCCGTCACTACACCGCATTGACAATGTGCACAGAATTCAAAATATTCCCACCTCGGCACTAACTTAGTGCAGTACAGTCTGGATTTGATGCCAGAGCTAATACTGCCACGTGTAGTAGTTTTTGCTCTACAGATGGGTAGACAGTCTGTTGACTGCAACTGGAGATACAGAGTGACAAGGCAAAACATCTCCCACACTGCAATGACGAAAAGACGAAAATTGCTGCAAGACGAAAATTTTGCTGACATAGGCACACTTGGTGTAAATGAGCCCTTGGTCATCCCCCTTGCCTCCCATCAGAGGTTTAGGAGGATACTATTGGTGTGTGGTGTACGGATAAACCTATCCGTACACCACACACCTATAGTATCCTCCAAAACCTCTGATGGGAGGCAAGGGGGATGACCATGGGCTCATTTACACAAAGTGTGCCTATGTCAGCAAAATTTTTGTCTTGCCACTACATGTCTCCAGTTCCAGCCATCAGTATGCACCAGCTTGTCTCTCTTGTCAAGACACCCTTGCTTCGATGGTCCTAACGCTGATAGCCTTGATAGGACGTAGATGGGAACTCCCTCCTGATGGCTCGGACAACGCATCCAGGAACCTGTCGACTGTTCCTTGGACCAAGGTATCCCCAGACCCATCTCGTGAATGACGAGTATGCCGTGAACCTTAGGCAGCTGGAAAAGACAAATCCACATGACATTTCTTTTTTTAGCATTATATCTTGTGGGCATTTACATACCTGCCAAATCTCCCACAGTGTTGGGAAGACAATGGCCAGAACAGAAGAACAGACACTATCCCAACCTTGGAGTTCAAAGCCCGTGCATTCCTTTCTTAGTTCCGGGGTCTCCTGCATTTTGAATGTGGAAGGTTGGCAGGTGTGCAACATAGTACAACAGAAAAATGGTCCGCCTCTTTCAGGATGAACCCGATTCCAACAGCTAACTCCCTCCCGAACCAGGTTCCCTCCAATTCCGGCAAAATCCAATTTCTCCCAAAATATATTACTCTTACATTCTTCAGTAACATGCTCCCCCCCCCCCCTTTATTGGCACCTCAAATGCTTCTGTTTTCAGACTTGTAAGACTATCCTTCAGAATTCCCACTGGATATCTGTCAATCAGGGTTTTGTGTTACCAATCAGGCCGTGGCTAACTGGCATAATTGAGAGCATGTCGCGACTAGCTGAGGCGACTGTGTTGCTTCACTTTTCCTAATGGAATTGTTGGACCAGGATTCTGGGTCGTTCCACGGCTGTCGGCCACACTTATGATTTATGGGGGACAAACTTGTGTAGGACATAAAGCTGCTGAGAATAGCCGCCCTTTTGTATACAACCCCTGTCCACTTTAGGTTCGACAATTTGCGTAACCAACAACACCCGACTAGCACCCGAGTTTACCCTTCCGAATCTTGATGGGAGGTCATTTAAACCGAAAAAATCATCACGGTCGTAATCATAGCAAACGGAAGAGCACTGCAGCAGGCTTACCTGTGGTCCTGGGGATTGAGTCGCCTAAAATGTTGATCATAGCGGCAGAATTGAGGCGCGTACACCACTAGAAGCTCCCTACGGAGGCAGATGTCCCTGAGTAATGGGTGTTGTATTATGCCCTGCACGGCGGCACTGTTGCACATTTCTACCACCCTGGCAACAGAATGGCAACACAGGCGCTCGTCGGGCTCCACACACACACCTGCCGACAACAATTTCAACATTCTAAACTATTTCGCACATCCGACGGCAACTATGCAAAGAGATACGTCACCTAAAACTGTCATCCCGCGGGTTAGCCGCAGCCACATCTCGTGCATGGTCGGCGGGTTCCAGAGGCATTGGGTCCGTAGAGTATGGGTCATCATCCAGCATTAACTCGTCGCCGCTACCGCTTACATGTTCGTCAGCAGAATCTCCCCCAGACAGAGAAACATCACTCTCGTTTTCAGACTCCATGTTTGCTACCTTCGCCTTCGCTTCGCGATCGGCAAACAGGCGCGCGGCTCGCATTTACCCAGGGCGCGCGCTGATTGGCCTTATCCGGGTGACGTTTGCTCCCACTTTTAGAGAGCGAGGGCGCAAGGATTCCGGTTTCCTTTTCATCGGATTGCGCGAAAAGTACGCCGCGGATCGAAATGGTATTTTCGGGCCCATTTCAGTGGTCGGCAAGGAATTAGAATTCGCATTAGTTTCGAAATTGACCTCGGAGAATGCGACTGTCCCTTTAAACTGAAAAATGATTTGCTTCCGCGCTTCATGCTCCTTAAACGGGCACTAAACTGATGGTCGAACTTTGTCTAAAAAGCTACACAGAGTGAGAGAAGGGTTTCACTCTACCTAAATATGTGGAAGACTTGAGCGCTTTAACTGTTTAAAAAGCAGATCAAAGAGCGAAATCAGTGCACCTCTCCCCTTCGTCTAATGCGTCAGCAAACGTCACTCGGCTACAGCAAATGGGGCAGACTCATCCTCGAATGGCGTTTTGCATCGTCAACCAATCTTAGACTAAACAAGGTCATCCGGAAGGGGGGAGAGGGGGGAGAGAACCGGCCGAACCTGCTTGCTGTCGCATCGTTGCGGCTCCGTGGCTGCAGAGGAGTTTCACTTCAAAGAATAAGTGCGGCTTATAAAGAAGTCTTACTTCTGTTAGTGAAAAGATGTACAAATAATACGTTCTGGATGGTCATTCCTCGTGAATGTAGTGTAGTGGTTCTGAAAAAACAAAAAGATAACAAAAATAACGCTTATTCAAAAATGGAGCAACGTAAGTGGTGGCCCGCACGAAACGCCAAAATGAAGTCGCTCCTATTGTTGTAAGAACTTGAAGGGCGGAGCAAGTTCACGAAATAGTGCGCAACGCGTTCTGTAATTACTGCGCTACTACGCCGTTCGACCTTCATAATTTAAGAAAATATGTTTCAGAGTTAAATGGACGTATTCCTACTGATACATCATTGCTCTTATATCGGTTAAGTGCCCCTTTTAACTCGTGCCTTCCATCTGCACATACAGAAAGCTGTTGGTGACCTTCTTCGAGCCGAACGGAGCACGGAACGCTTTTCCTTGCTTGGACGAACCGAACATGAAGGCATCCTTCACTATCAGTATCCTGCATCCTGCCTTCCTGACTGCCAGAAGTAATATGCCTCTGGAGTCTTCTACAGAAAGGTAATCTACATTCAGACCTATTCCACAAAAACGTTTTGCTGGGGGCGGAGGTGTCGCAGCATGGCATTGTTGGCCTCACATCTGTGATAACGACTAGTGCTAAAGATGACGACGAAAAAAAAAAAAAAACGATGATGAGAGTGCGAAGTATGTAGGCCCGAAGTAGTAGGCCTCCAAGGCAGCTTCTCTACGGAAAGAAAGTTCCTTAAATTCTGTGCCTTCGCAGAAGAGCCCTGTATGTCAACATTATTCGGCCAATGACTGCGCAGTCATGAGGAACCTATACAGAGTGTTTCACGAACATCCCCCTCGAATAATTTTTTGTTTTGGTAAAGCTCCTGGGGACATCACCGATGAACTGAGTAGTGAGCGGCACATTTGTGTACGCTCACTAATTAGATAAACGCCTTAACTTTTAACTATTATTTCACACGCTTACGGAACCTCTGTTTTACACATCGGGACCTTCACCGAAAAATATTACATGAAAAAAATGGCATCGACACATAGTGTTGTTGTTTTTTTCGAGTAATTAATCGGTTTCAGTTTACATATTTCTCGAGCGGAGCAGTGCAACAATACGCTCTTTGGATCAGCTATCCGGCTGTCAATTTCCTGTTCATCCGACTGGTTGACACACGGGGGTGACGGAAGATTAGGAACAGCCGCAAAAGACGCTTTGATATTCCTTCTCAAAGGAACTGGTAAACAGCACTGCCGGGTCTGTCGTTCCCTACGGAAATATAGCGGGCTCTTATCATGGATGACGACGAATGCGCCGCGAGCGCTGTGAACTTGTCGGTACACTGTTAAAAATTGACAACACCACATAGCACGCTCCTAGTCAACTATCATATCTCGAATGACAACGTTCTCGCCCGATTTGTTGAAGACGGGGGGCGGAGTCTTTCTCTTTGTCCTTGTGTACGGAATCATTGGTACTGGAAAAGAAAAAGAAAGACGTACGCCTTCCATACTTATGAAATCCAAAGATAGGATGTTGTCATCCGGAATTATGGTTGGCCAGGACCGTGCTATGTGGTGAAGTTCATTTTAAGAGTGTAGAGAAGGGGAGGGAACACCAAAGAGTCTCCTGCGGTCTTGCGGCTGTTCCTTATCTTCGGTCAACCCAGTCTGTCAACCAGGCGGATGAACACGAAATTGACAGCTGGATAGCTGATCTAAAGAGCGCATTGCTGCGCTGTTTTGCGCAAGAAATATGTAAATCGATACCGACTAAACCGATTACTTAAAAAAATCACCAAGTCTCGATGCGTTTTTTTTTCTTTTTTCGCTAAAGTCCCCAATGTGTAAAGCAAAGGCTCCATAAGCGTGCGAAGTAAAAGTTAAAAGTTAAGATGTTTATCTAATTACTGAGCGTATGCAAATGAATCGCTCACTACTCAGTTCATGGGCGATGTCCCAAGAATCTTCACCAAAAAGAAATTTCTTCGATTGCGCCACCTGTTCACGAATTATTCAGCCGGGGGATTTTCGTGAAACACCCTGTATATCGACATGAAGAATGCAGTACACAAGGTGTGACCTGTGAGTTGTCACAACCAATGTGGGTTATACTCAACACGAATCAAGTACACGATGAACACACAATGTTTTCCAAGCCCAGGAGTAAATACTGCCTAGAGGTAATTATACACGGCATTTTATGCCATAAAACGTGATATTCAATCAATGACAATATTCGACTGAGGGAGTAAGAACCGTTGCCATTGAAATGAAGCTGAACCATCGTGCGCCCACAGGGAGTGAGATGCAAAGCGTTAGAATTTTGGGACATAAACGAGAACGATCTAAGCATGTTGCACTCCTCCGCAGGCAACTCCAAGTCTAACTCATCTGCTCACGTGCGCTGCACCTGTGTTGTGTTATTTTGTGTCCGAAGCAACTTGGAAGTAACTGGTTCTTTTTTTTAAAGAACTCAGTAACTGCGAGGTACATTTCATGCTGAAGAACTTCGTTATTTAACACGGCACTGAGCAACATAAAAAGTACAAGATTCATTCGTTGCGTCGTTCGTGAGCTCTGTTCGCAAAGAAAACGAAAAAAAAAAAAAACGAAACGCAAATTTACACTTTCCCACTTCTACATTTCTCAAGAAGGGCACCAATGTTGAGCGGCCTCTCATTAGTCTCCTCATAAAACCCTCTGTCATTGTAGCCCATCTTGATGAGGAGAGAAGAGCGAAATCGTAAACTGCAGTTTCGCTAGGACGTAAATCACGTAGGGCACAATGGAAATAAACAGCAACTTTATTTGGAGATGATGAATGGGGAGTTGTTTCATAGCTATGGGTGACTCTTCCCCAGTGCCTCTGGTGGAGATGTGGGGAATGATATAATGAGCCCCTTCACAATAAGGGTCGAATACTATTGTGTCGAAAAAGGTCAAAAGAGCGTTAAGGGCGGAGCGTTGGTGGGCTGGATTTTGCCAGGAATCAAGCAACTGATACAGAGAAGCGGCGGGGGTCCAGCTCATTAAGAGTCCCGTAGAGTGCGATTCGGGAATGTTGGTAGCGTGGGCAATGAAGAGGAATGCTCTAGAGCATCGCAATGACAGCATCTCGGAGAGTCAACTTGGCTTAACCAGCAACACCACTGAGCTGTAAAAGCCTCGAATCTTGCTGAGTCCTCTTCCTTTTGTATTGCTTTCAAACGACGTCTTTCCTTCCGTGAGAAGTTACTGTACTTTAGTGCCCCTTTATAGGGTCTATATTTGTTTTTAGATTTGGGTTTTGGATTTGTGGAAAACCTTGGATTTACGGACCTGCAGTCGGCAGGTGGTTACGGTAGTACGGGGGAACCCATTGAAGGTTACTGAAGAAGACCCACATCACTCAGCAGCCTTCATTGGAATGCTGCATGCACTACGGGTGCTCGCCTCTACCAGAGGTGCTCACATGTTTCCTGTGGTGGGTAGTTCTGTTGGAACCCAGATCCCAAAGCAAAAGAAGCATTGTACACGCCTCCCTCCCCTGTATCACCATAGTCCTTCATCCCTGCCTCTTTCCCCCTCACTTGATGCACACAGAAAAGGCTAACTGCAGAGTAGGCCGCACTCTGTCCCACTTAACTACACTTTTCACCAAACATAATCCCCCCCCCGCGCCGGCGGGTACGTTTTGGTGTTTTCGGGGAAATTTCGTGAACAGGGGACACAAATAGCGAGAATAAGGTGATGACCATTTGCAGTATTGGCTGCGGAGGTGGCTGCATTACCGCTTGCCCTGTTGGGGTGTACATTTGGAGGCACCCATTGGATATAAATGAAGGCTTCTTTCTGACAGCGCCAATGGGATGGTTCTGGACACCTTCCAGCAGTCGCCCGTGATGTCCACGTATACAGTCGGTTGGGCCTTAACAGATTACAGGAACACAACAAAAGGAAGGGTATGTGCACATTCTGTTATAGCCCAATTCGCAATCTATCTTTTTTGGCGGCATGAAATCGCGACAGAAGCTACCTACAGGTAGTCCCTTTGACCACGGTGTTATCCCAGTGTACACGAGTGCACAGAATATGATCTCGACTTTCAAAATCATAACAAAAAGCCGTTCATTACTCAGCACAGATCGCAGTGCTCTCAAAATGATATTTATTTTTATTTCGTATTATAAATCGACGTCTCTCAAACGATCAGTACAAAACACATATATGACGACAGTGAACAGTACGAATTCTCCGAAGAGCCCGAAAAATTGCTAGTTTCGGATTCTTCAAGGGCAAGTGACGTCACCTGGAGCTATGACATATGCCTCCTTATACAACCAACACGACCTAGATAGAAGAAGCTTGCTTACTCGTCGCCGTGGCGTAACAACTAAGAGTCAGCCAATGAGGATCGTGTTTTCAGCGACCGTACACTCTTAAAAATGAACTTCACCGCATAGCACGCTCCTCGCCAACCATCATCTCGAATGATATTGTTACCTGCCCTGATTTGTTGAAAACGGCAGGCGTACGCCTTCTTTTGTGGCAATTATGAACAGCATAAGTGTCACAAAAAAAGCGTACGCCTCCCGTTTTCAACAAATCAGGGCAGCTAGCATGCTCTGGCTAGGAGCATGCTATGCGGTGAAGTTCATTTTTAAGAGTGTAGCCTATCGCCACTGCCATTTGCGAGTAATGAACGTCCCCGCGTACTAAATGGGAAAACAAAATAAAGCGCAAACTATACTGATCCCATATTTTTCTCAAGACCGATCTTCCGGAAAGCGTGTACCTCTTTTAGTGTATAGGTATAAATTTGCAAAGTTAGCTGCAATCATTTGCGAGTTCTTGAGATGGCAGAATGGCGAATCGCTGTAGCAGACGAATTCAGATTATATTTGTCCACGTAGCGAAGGATGGAGAGGAGGCAATAGGCAGGCCTTCTGGATCCAGGTGGCGTTGCTACAGCGCGCGTGCTGTCCAACCCCACACTCTTAAAAATGAACTTCACCGCATAGCACGTTCCTAGCCAACCATCATCTCAAATGATATCGTTATCTGCCCAGATTTGTTGAAAACGGGAGGCGTACGCCTTTTCTGTGACACTTATGCTGTTCATAATTGTCACAGGAAAGGCGTACGCCTCCCGTTTTCAACAAATCAGGGCAGATAACGATATCATTCGAGATTATGGTTGGCTAGGAGCGCGCTATGCGGTGAAGTTCATTTTTAAGAGTTTAGAACTTGCTTGGATGAGCTTTAACTTTCGGTCTGCGTTTCGCAGCTGTTTTAGTCAGAGCGTCAATGCAGCCATTGCTTGCTATGCACTGGTGAGAAGGTATTCGCTGTAGTGGTACCGCAGTGCCGTGCTGTTTGCAGCTGGGCTTTTTCTTTTTGGCGGTGATATTTGATACGAGAAATAGGGCACCTAAATCCGTGATGATGATAATGCGGCTTCGGTTTCCTTCTTCTGTTATTGCCAGCAGTTCTGTTTGATGACTCACCGGGCAGACTTTCTGGACAATTTAGCTTGAGCGAGGAGATGCAGTATGCGCGTTGGCACTAATTTACGTGTGTATACTCTAAGAAAAAAAGGTGCGAAAAGCTGGTAACTTCTACAGTTACCAGGTCAACATAGCGTCTGATAGAGGGTGTAAAAGGGTGGTAAAAGCAATTATCACATATATCCAAACTGCTATACAAAAAGCCGTACGCTCCCTGGCTCACCGAAGCAGAAGCAGTAACCCTATTTGTAGGTAGCAGGTAGAACTTTGAAACGTTTTAGGCACAACATATGCGACAACTATTACCTCGTGAAAGGTATAACTGTTCCACGCTTTTTTCTAAGACTGTACACCGGCTTGGTTATGGTTGTTGCAGAGGCATTCCACGGCGAGGCGTTTAAGGACCTTGTCAGAGAGTTCGCTACGGACTTCAGTATAGATCCAGAGAGTTCAGTTGCCAGGCATTGCAGGAAGTGTGGACACCACCCGTGTGAAGGTGCAAATGGTGACCACAAAGCGGGAGCGCATGTGTGCGACTCTGCGCTCCTGCGATGGCGGCTCTATAAGTTACGGTTTGGGGGAGGTACCAGTTGCTCGACGGGTTGCTTGGATGAGCAGAAGTATAATCCACAGGCGTAGCTCATGATCATGATTGCTTCGTGTCGTAAATGCACGAAATATCAGACTACTTTTAGCAGTGTGACTAATCCCCCTCGAAGTAGATAATCAAGTCTAATATATGTGATGATAATTGAGCTTTATAGCGCCTTAAAAAACAACTTAAAGGGGCTATGAACTATACCAAGCTAGCCCTCCGACTGTGTAAGCTCCAAGCGGCTATTTTAACTTGTTGGCTGTGGCAGCTTTTGCATAGACGAATCTGATAGGTCGGTATCTTCGCCACATATAGCACGCTGCAGGTCTACCATCATCCCCAATGACAACGTTCTCGCTCCTATTTGTTGATAACAGGAGGCGGAGCGTACTATGTGTCTATTATTTACGATATTATGTGACAATAGTCTTCATATCCCGTTTTCAACAAATCGGGGACGACAACGTTGTCATTCGGGATGATGGTTGGCTCGGAGCGTGCGAAGTTGTGAAGTTCATTTTTAAGAGTGTGGACCAGAACGTTATGTGTACCTCCGCGTTGTTGTCTGATTGGGTGCTACAGTTCTTCACATTACGTAACAATGGATAGCGGTATCTGAATGGCGGTGCGTCTACTTGCCCGTATCCGAAAAACTGTGCTTTTTTGTATCAATGCTGCACACGTTATGAAGGAGAACTATTGAACAATAATTTGTAAATAGAATTACGAAGCGTAGAAGTACAATATCGGACCTATTCCACCGTAACTATACACTCTAAAACCAGAACTTCACCACATAGCACGCTGCTCGCCAACCATTGTCACGAATGATAGTGTTATCGCTGGTGATTGGAAAACAGAGGGGGGCGTACGCCTTTGTGTGACAATTTTAATATATCCAAATTGTCACAAAAAGGTGATCGCCCCCTGGATGTTCGAATCAGAAGCGATAACAGAAGCGCAGAGCGTGCTATGCGGTGAAGTTCTGTTTTTCGTGTGTATATGTATATGCAGATAGGAGTCCTTCCCTCCTCTAAGCTATTATGCGCCAAACCTGTGCCGCGTTCGTCACCATTTCGTAGCTCCAGGAGTTCGCGTTTGCTCTGCCTCCGTCTGCGCAGCGTGGGCAGCCGTTGATCGATATGGGACATATTCGCAGCTACGTCTCAAATGGGCACGTTTCCGTCGACTCCGCAAATAATCATAGCATCAGGCGTGTCACTTGGTACACTCGCGTAAGCGCTAAGCATGAGTTTCATCCAAGCCCGTGCGCCCATGATAGTCGGCGTTGGGAGAGGAGCTTGCACGATGCAAACATGCACTCTAAAAACAGAGCTTCACCGCATAGCACGCTGTGCGCCAACCATTGCCACGAATGATAGGGTTATCGCTTCTAATTCGAGGAGAGAGAGGGGCGTACGCCTTTTTGTGGCAATTTGGATATATGAAAATTGTCACAAAAAGGCGTACGCGTCGAATCAAAACCCTATCGTTCGTGGGAATGGTTGGCGCACAGCGTGCTATGCGGTGAAGCTCTGTTTTTAGAGCGCACTCGATAGTCGCCGTTCCGGTTCCGGTGGCAAATAATTATATATCTTAAATAAGGAAGAAATCGTTTAGGATGACCCAGTGCGGAAATATCAAACTCAGTGGGATGCCTTCGCTATCATGTGAGGAAAAGGAATAAAGAGATCATGGTTACAAAGGCCATTTCAAAGCGCTTTGTAAATGCTGTGTTAAAGGGAGGCTTCGGAAGGATTCGAAAAAAATTAAGTGAGCGTCATACCGAACACGAACCACCCCCTTGATACCAAATACAACATTCGCATTCATTTTGCGCGAGTAATTAATTCCTAGATGATGACAATAGCAAAGCGCAACTGAAATGCGAAGAGCAGAAAACAGAGCTCCATCCTACGGCCGTTCGTCTGGAGGAGGATTCCGTGATGTCACCCAGTATATTGTCGTCTCCTTTCAAGCTTGAATTCTTTCTCCCTTGCCGGACGCCGGATGATGTCAGCAGCGTGCTGCTTTCAGCACCCTCTCGCGTCGCAGAGGCAAAGCGCTGGCCTCGTAATAGTTCGTTTGAGTAAAATCTGCACAGTTTTGGACTGATATATTTCGTACACATGTTCATGACATCCCAAAAAAATACGAATATACCACAACATCTGTAGTGATTTTGTTGCGGAGTCCCACTTTAAGACTTGTACACAATTCAAGTGAGTTATGTATCGTGCCATATCCTGAAAATGACGCAAATGTCATGTCTTCCAGCAATATTTTCATAAAGCTTCAGAGGTCGCTAATAAAACACAGACAGTCAATGTACGTCAATGTTAATGTTGGACATAATGCTCAATTAACCACGCGCTCTTGTGCGGTTGGGTGTTGGTGGTGTGGTATTCCCGAGAGATCTGCCTACTTCCTGACGGCATGTTGCTCGGGTGATCGCGCGAGGTCGACTTCACAGGGAACTGTGCCGACATTTGTCTTAAAGGGAGACTCCGTACGAAAAACGTGTTGAGGTAACAGTGCGACAGCAATCCGTACCGTATGATATTTTAGTGAATATAATTTCTCATCCCCAACTGACACAGACAACCAGAAAATGAATATTTTTCTTTGAGTGATTAGGCGTTCGTCCACTAAACAGCAGTCCCGCAGCACGGCTTTCTGTAGGTCTTGGTTTATCCGCTTGTTTAATATTTTAGAAATGGAATCGACGAAAGCAGATGACTGGCCATCGATGAGGCACGAAGAACTTACTGGGAGGTACCTGGGTTCGAATACCGGTGTCGACTGTTCTGTCTGGAGTTTTCCCTGAATTTTCCTCAGACTGTTTCAGACACATGTCGGCATAGTTCCCTTAGAAGTCGGCACAGGTCGCACATCCCCCATGGCGTCAGTCGTGCATTGCCCACATTTGTGAGGCCGACAACGGCCAGTCCTTTCACCATCACCCCCACCACAAAGCGCTCGCCCGAAAAACAGCCGGTGGCCCACACGACACTTCCAGTGCCATCACACATGCTACAGGAGGTAGGAAAGGAAAGCTTCAGAAGTTTCGGTTTTGTTTTGAGCTCCGCAGCGCTTTCGGCAACTAATGAGTCCCCGCCTTCTGAACAGTTTTATTTCTCATTTCGGTAGAATGTATCGAACTTATTTTTATCCAGGAGTCTCTCTTTAAAGCGTCTGACGAGAACCGTGAACCGCCAACTTGCAAAGTTGAGAAGTGGCGAGGATCGCCCCTTAGGATGTAAATTCTGATGCCTGTGTGTGCCCCAGCCAGGGGTGGGCAGTAATACTCATTGTATTATAATACAGATACATAGTACTCGCCAGAAAATCTCGCGCACCCGGCCGCTGGAATTGTGGTCGCTCCTATCCTAGCTCCCACAATTGGTGACCCGAACGTGACTGGCCGGGGGAGTGTCTGTGGCGGCTAGTAGCGCCATCGGTGCCTAGCTCAAGAAAGAAGACAGCATCTCGCGCAACAGGCCGCTGGCCTTGTGGTCGCTCCTATCTTAGCTCCCACCACAATTGGTGACCCGAACGTGACTGGCCGGGAGAGTGTCTGTGGCGGCGAGTAGCGCCATCGGTGCCTGACTCAAGGAAGAAGACAGCATCTCGCGCACCCGGCCGCTGGCCTTGTGGTCGCTCCTATCTTAGCTCCCACAATCGGTGATCCGAACGTGACTGGCCGGGGGAGTGTCTGTGGCGGCGAGTAGCGCCATCGGTGCCTGACTCAAGGAAGAAGACAGCATCTCGCGCACCCGGCCGCTGGCCTTGTGGTCGCTCCTATCTTAGCTCCCACAATCGGTGACCCGAACGTGACTGGCCGGGGGAGTGTCTGTGGCGGCTAGTAGCGCCATCGGTGCCTAGCTCAAGAAAGAAGACAGCATCTCGCGCACCCGGCCGCTGGCCTTGTGGTCGCTCCTATCTTAGCTCCCACAATCGGTGACCCGAACGTGACTGGCCTGCGGAGTGTCTGTGGCGGCTAGTAGCGCCATCGGTGCCTAGCTCAAGAAAGAAGACAGCATCTCGCGCACCCGGCCGCTGGCCTTGTGGTCGCTCCTATCTTAGCTCCCACCACAATTGGTGACCCGAACGTGACTGGCCGGGAGAGTGTCTGTGGCGGCGAGTAGCGCCATCGGTGCCTGACTCAAGGAAGAAGACAGCATCTCGCGCACCCGGCCGCTGGCCTTGTGGTCGCTCCTATCTTAGCTCCCACAATCGGTGACCCGAACGTGACTGGCCGGGGGAGTGTCTGTGGCGGCTAGTAGCGCCATCGGTGCCTAGCTCAAGAAAGAAGACAGCATCTCGCGCACCCGGCCGCTGGCCTTGTGGTCGCTCCTATCTTAGCTCCCATCACAATTGGTGACACGAACGTGACTGGCCGGGAGAGTGTCTGTGGCGGCGAGTAGCGCCATCGGTGCCTGACTCAAGGAAGAAGACAGCATCTCGCGCACCCGGCCGCTGGCCTTGTGGTCGCTCCTATCTTAGCTCTCACAATCGGTGACCCGAACGTCACTGGCCGGGGGAGTGTCTGTGGCGGCGAGTAGCGCCATCGGTGCCTGAGTCAAGGAAGAAGACAGCATCTCGCGCACCCGGCCGCTGGCCTTGTGGTCGCTCCTATCTTAGCTCCCACAATCGGTGACCCGAACGTGACTGGCCGGGGGAGTGTCTGTGGCGGCTAGTAGCGCCATCGGTGCCTAGCTCAAGAAAGAAGACAGCATCTCGCGCACCCGGCCGCTGGCCTTGTGGTCGCTCCTATCTTAGCTCCCACCACAATTGGTGACCCGAACGTGACTGGCCGGGGGAGTGTCTGTGGCGGCTAGTAGCGCCATCGGTGCCTGACTCAAGGAAGAAGACAGCATCTCGCGCACCCGGCCGCTGGCCTTGTGGTCGCTCCTATCTTAGCTCCCACCACAATTGGTGACCCGAACATGACTGGCCGGGAGAGTGTCTGTGGCGGCGAGTAGCGCCATCGGTGCCTGGCTCAAGGAAGAAGACAGCATCTCGCGCACCCGGCCGCTGGCCTTGTGGTCACTCCTATCTTAGCTCCCACAAACGTTTAAGTCCTTTAAATGAGTATAATACCCTAGTCAGACGGCAAACCTAAGGCCATTAGCGGAAGGGCCGTTACTCCACCTGTAGTCCGACCATCATTTCGAATGACGTCGTTCTCTGCCCTGATTTGTTGAAAGTGGGAGGCGTACTCCTTTTTTGTGGCATTCATGAACTGCATAATCGCCATAAAAAGGTGTACGTCTCCCGTTTTCAACAAATCAGGGCAGAGATTGAAAGGATGGTTGGACTACAGGTGGTGTAACGGCCGTTCCGCTAACGGCCTTAGGTTCGTCGTCTGACTAGAGTATAAGATTCCCCGTCCCGGTCGATTCCTAAACTATACTGCCGTTTTACTCCGCGTTCATCACTGACAATAACGCCGAAAGTCAGACGGGCATTAGTGGAGTTGTTCCTGTGCAGCTTCATGTAACGCATGGCAAGATCAGATGACGAATATTGATAGTATTCCCTCTCTGGAAATCGGAGAAAACGTCACTCGTACAAGGCCAATCAGTGAGCGCTCTTTGGCGGAAAAATCGCATCAGGGAGCTCATGGAGGCGTTTTGCCAACCTACCGGCGCAGCGGCCGGGAAGGACGGCGTCTGCTCATCGCGGAGAGCCTGTGATTCGCTTCCGCCAGATATAGTTTCTGATTAGCCTCGGACGTGTTCATAGAGCTAGAAGCCTAACATCGTATTCCACGCAATATGGTCACGTCACAACACACAATCGCAAGCGGTGGTTGGCGTATTTACCGGTCAATTTTCACTTAAGGGTACTGTAAAGCAGTAGAGAAGCAAGATATGTTGGCGACGTGTCTTGAGACTCTGTTGCCTGTAAATCCCATATGCGGAACCATACGACCGACAACGCTCTCTAACTATTTTTAATTTGTCATGAAAAATCCGGCGTAGTACATCGGCGCGACGCCTGGTGTCGAACAACCCCCTTTGCAGCGGGCAACACTGTTCAATATGTATTATGTATGCAGCATTATTTTGTCACGATTTTGTTCTTTTGGTGGCTATATTATTTCGTATCATATTTCCGTAGGAGTGCAGAAACCCCCGTTTAGTGTGTTTTTTGCGAAATAAAACGAAAAAGAAACGCAGCGCTGTTCGACGGAAGCGCCGCCTGAACCAAGTGGCGAGAAATCACAGAATGATTGACATAACGGAAAGCAATGGTTCTGAAGATGACACACACAGTGCACAAACAAATCCCGACACTGTCTGGCCTTTTTAACGACTTCCACATTTCAACTGTTCAGTATTTGCAAAAACCCCGAGACTATAGGAACACGAAGGGACAGACACAACACGAAGTTTGTTTATCCGCAGATGTGGCTCGTTGTGTGGATTGCAGGGGCGGATTCTGTCGTGGATTGTTTGGTCGGATCCAGTGTTATACGCATGCAATGTGGTTGCCGCCCTACTCGGCAGAGAGTACGGATCCCTTCCGAATACTATTACAGTGTTGCCCGTAATCTGTAATTTAAATTTTCTAATTAACTGCACCGCCTATTGGAACGAAATTTGCGCCGTTTTCATACTGATGGCTTGGACTATCGAATAGCCACGCTAAATTAAATTGGACCTCTGCTGCTTTACAGTACCTTTAATATACTGCTGTGCGAACGCGAAGCAGATGACCTCGGAGATAGTCGGCTGAGCTCCACTTCCATTCGTGTGCCTGGCTGACGCCATCATGGTGTTACTATCGCTGACATTTCATTAGCTGCAGAGGGAGTTTCTTTATTTAATATGTAAGCTGTTTTTGGAACAGAAGCTTGTCCAGGTTGATTGTGAAGGGGTGACGCACATTACCGTACAGGTCTCATACACACCTTGCATTATGGGATAGTCCCTATAAGGTGGTTTAAATCACTTTCTTACAGTAGCACGCAGAGTTGCGAAGTACCAGACAGAGTCATCGTACATTTACAATACCAGGTCGGAATCGCTGTATGGTAAGACGCAAACGGTCGCACCGGCATTTGATGTCTCAAAATATCGTCTTTTCTTATTGCTTTTTTTTTTTACTTCGAAACACTTTACTTATTACTTAGAGATATCCTTCGCCGCTTGTGACAGGTCCTCAAAGCTGAACAAGTGCAGCCTAACTGTACGAAGGTCTTGTTTTTAATTTTAATATAATAATTTTAATAGTAAACTGTTGATCCTCTTAACCGTCTTCGTTATTTTTTATTCGTCCTTTCCTATTCCTTTTTTTTTTACTGAGACATATAGGCTACAGCAGGGTTGGAGGAACATCCACAGCACTTGAAGCAGCTGTGAAGGTGGAATAAAGGACGTAGTTTGGCTTGCACGACCAAAATACTGCACACATTTGACATAGTACAGTTTCTTTTCCTTGCGGGAGAAACAACCAAGAGGCAGCACGTATTAGAATGAAAGTATCTGGTGCTCAGTATCGGACCGAAAGAACATGATGTTGCACCACGTGGTATCGCTGTGTTATGACTCCCCGTGACGTGCTACGTCAGAGGCACGAGTGACTGACAGGGCAACTTTTATGCACTCATGAATATATACAGCAGGGCCCACGACAGCTGAATGACAAGACGCTAGCAACGTAATCGTGAACGAGTCGCCCTAAAGTCAACTCTAAGTACAATTATACCAGTATTTCTAAACCGTTATTTGAACCGATAATCTTCTTTTCCCGTGTGGTTCAGTTCTTAGATGGCTGGAGCAATATCGGTGCGATTCAGCCCTGGTTCAGCTAAAAAAAGGAAAGAAGAAAGACCTAGACAAAGGTTCAGTTTTTGCTTCGGCTGGACATTGTGGTCGTTAGTAAGATGCAATACTTGTGTTACCTCACCGGCTAAAGTCTTTCCGAACCTAGTTGTGTTGAACATAGCAGGAGCATGCAAGCTAGCAGGTGTTGACTTGATGTTAACATTGCCTTGAACTTGAACACGAGACGAAGTCTATGTGTTCGTCTCGTCCTGTGTTCGTCCTGTGTTTTCTCTCAAACTCAAGTCAATGTTAACATCTATATAGTTGTGTTGCTTCTTCACCCACGACTTTGTTCTCGGGAGAATAGTATTATGAACACAGCGGTATCCATCTTAACAACATGCATTGTTCGTCCCTGCCAACAATATTGAAGTACATATCGAAGGGAATGTCAAAGCTTAGTACACTTTCTCCCTCATTTTCTGACAGGTAACCATCTGGGACGATCAAAGCCGTGGCGAAGAAACGGTTCACAAATCCCTGGATCTCTTTTGTCGAGCATTGGATTACTTTGAGGACTTCATTGGGATCAACTACGCGCTACCAAAGCTCGGTGGGTAGGCATTAATGAAGAAGGGAAAGCACTCCGGCACTCCGAAAATGTATTTTCTAACGCGTGATACGACACACGCCACGCTCTAAAAACATAACTTCCCATCATAGCACGCTGAAGGCCACAGAATGATACCGTTATCACTCCGGTATTATGGAAAGAATGGGGCGTACGCTCATGGGCATACCCATGACTTTTTCAGAGGGGGCAGGGTACTGCCAAGGGGGCAATTAAAGCTGGCAAATTCAAATCTTTTCCTAGAGATGGGTGCTACGGACAGTGCGGGTGTTCAGAGGTTCATCCGAAAACTGAGAAAAGTTATGACGACCTACGAATAAAGTGTGCACAATTTTCGCAAGTGGCCTTGAAGCTCCACGGGCCCACGACCGCCTTGCCCCCCTTCACGGTATACCCACACCCTTAAAAATGAAAATGATATCGTTATCTGCCCTGATTTGTTGAAAGCGGGAGGCGTACGCTTTTTTTGTGACACTTATGCTGTTCATAATTGTCACAGAAAAGGCGTACGCCTCCTGTTTTCAACAAATCAGGGCCGATAACGATATCATTTCGGATGATGGATGGCTAGGAGCGTGCTGTGCGGGGAAGTTCATTTTTAAGAGTGCATGCTTACCCCTTTTTATGACAACAATGCAGTTATAATAATTGTCACAGGAAGGCGTACGCTCCCTGCACTGTTGAAACAGAACTTCACCACATAGCACGCTCCTAGCCAACCATCATACCGAATGATATCATTCTGTGTCATGATTTGTTCAAAACAGGGGGGAGGCGCCTATCTGGGACAAGATAATCTGTCCCAAATAGGCGCCTCCTCCCATTTTCAACAAATCGATGCACAGAATGATATCATTCGGAATGATGGTTGGCTAGGAGCTCGCTATGTGGTGAAGTTATGTTTTAACAGTGTGGTTTTTAAAGAACTAGGGAACAGAATGACGGCATTTGGGATGACGGTGGTCTTGAATCGTTCTACGGTGAAGTTATGTTTTAGCACTGTATAGCAGTGGTTCTCAACTTCTGTTGTTCGATGGAACCCATGATCGCGCCAGCACGACCTGAAGGAACCTACTACACTGGGACAACTGTGCAGAAGAGGGTGAGGCGAAGTCGTACAAGTAGCAATTATTTACTCTGTTTATTTTTTAACTATAATTTATTTGCTTATTGATTACGTCGCAAAATCTCGCTTCCGGTTGCCGGGTTTATTCAACTACTTAACAATAATTCCCCGTAGGTAATACAGTCGACCCCCGTTTATCCGGACGGTGCCGTTCCCGGCGAAATCGTCCAGATACCGGGGCATCCGGATAAATGAAACGACCGAATAGAAACGTCCTACAGAGCAAGGTTTAGTTAAAACACAGAAATCTCGTCAATGACAGCTGTTACATAGTAGTATAGGCACTCGATTCCTGCAAACTTTTGCTAATTGCATATAGTTGAGCCACGCTGTTGCGCTGCTCGAAGAATGTCAGTGCGGACGCAAAGTGTCAATGTCGGAGTCTTGTTTCTCACTGGCGTCATCGGCACCGTCTTGCTGCACATCATCGGAGGCAAAAAGCAGCAATCACACCGTCATCAGTCATAGCTGCACACGCGTCATCATCCTTATCAACGTCAACGTAGTGAGAAACTACAGCATCATCTACGGCAGTCGCAGTGAGCCTCTGCATCAGGGATCGCAGCAGGCCCTCGGGTCGGAGTTTTCCCCTCTAGAACCGGACAGTTGCTCGAGATATTTCCAAATGACTCGACTGGTCAACGTGACCAACGCACACAAATAGAAAAGGGGGTCATCGTGCACGGTTGTCTCCCCTACGGAGGAATGTAGATCCCAGACGTGTGACGGGAATAACCCCAACACAGCGAAAAGGGTGACGAAGCGGGGTCAGCGTCTTCTCTTACTCACGCGGTAGTCCGGATAACTGAAGCTGGATTACAAGAATTTCCGACTTTCGTTCCCTGAAATTCTTGTCCGAGTCCTGAAGCTGAAGTCCGGATAAACGAGAACAAGATACATGGGGGAAAATGCGTTCCCGTGCCTTTTGTCCGGATACCGCGGAATCCGGATAAATGAAGTCCGGCTAAACGGGCGTCGACTGTACATTGTTGGTTGCGACTGAAGCTTGTGAACCCCAAGTCCATGTAAGGCAGGAGAGTACAGCTCCGAAGTTTCATCGAACTAGTTCCGACTTTCCAAGTGCCCGAAATGCATTCGGAACACAAAAGAAAAGCAAAAGCTTGGTTCTGAGAAAAAAAAGGTTGAGTTGCGAGCTGTGTCAATCGATGAAAACGACAGTTGCCGGCTCAACCGCGGCAATCTGGTGCTGCGATCTGGAGGTTAATTCCAATGCCAACGATGAAATATCGAGCGCTGTTCAATAACATGTTCTTCCTAGAGAGAGCCTTGGTTGACAGCCATGGTAACACTCGCGGGTGCTGAACAGAATCCTGTTCGTGGAAGCTAAGAAATATGCCCGCGGAACCCCGGTTGACAAACGCTGCTGTACAGAAAAAATCAAGCAACATATTCCCTTCGGGAAGTGCCATTTTCCTAAAAACATTAGTTCGCAACTATGCGCAAGGCGGCGATCTCGCACAGTTACTCGTGGCGTGTGCGTAATTTCTTTTAAGTCAACCGTTCTCTTAACCCCTTTGGAAAGAAATAAAACCGCATTCTCATTTAACCGAATTACTTATTGATGTATCGCCGTCAGCATACTCTCTTAAAAATGAACTTCACCACATAATACGCTCCTACACTCTTAAAGATGAACTTCACCGCATAGCACACTCCTAGCCAACCATCATCTCGAATGATATCGTTATCTGTCCTGATTTGTTGAAAACGGGAGGCGTACGCCTTTTTGTGACACTTATGCTGTTCATAATTGTCACAAAAAAAGGCGTACGCCTACCGTTTTCAACAAATCAGGACAGATAACGATATCATTCAAGATGATGGTTGGCTAGTAGCGTGCTATGCGGTGAAGTTAATTTTTAAGAGTGTAGCCAACCATCATCCCGCGTGACAACGTTCTCTCGCCTGATTTCTTGAAAACAGGAGGCATTCGCCTTTTTGTGACACTTGTGCAAAATTTAATTGTCACAAAACGGCGTACGCCCCGCGCATTCCAGAAATCAAGAGTGACACAGGTAACACTCTGTGAAATGGTTGGCCTTCAGCGTGCTATGTGGTGATGCGGTGTTTTAAGAGTGTACCTTCTTGTACACTCACCGCATAGCACGCTGTGCCCCACATTATAATTCGAGGACAGAGGAAGGCGTACGCCTTTTCGTGGCAAATATCATATATCCAAATTGCCCCCAAAAGGCGTACGCCCCGTCTCTCTCCTCGAATCAGGAGCGATAGCCATATCATTCGTGACAATGGTTGGCGCAGAGCGTGCTATGCGGTGAAGTTCAACAGAGTGCATAGTATTGACGGTTTCCACATGGGTTGGTACAAGTGCGGTCAACCTTAATAATAACACTGGAAAAATTTGGTTTCACTTCCCAGCGCGATAACTGCCACCCATGGAGCACCGGGAGGGATGTTAGATGAACAAAATCCTTGCGTTAAACAAAGATAATACAGACGACCCCCGTTTATCCGGGCGGTGCCGTTCCCGGCGAAATCGTCCGGATACCGGAGCATCCGGATAAATGAAACGGCCGAGTCCTACAGAGCAAGGTTTAATTAAAACTCAGAAATCTCGTCAATGACAGCTGTTACATAGTAGTGTAGGCACTCGATTCCTGCAAACTTTTACTAAGTGCATAGAGTTGAGCCACGCTGTTGCGCTGCTCGAAGAATGTCAATGCGGTCGCAAAGTGTCAATGTCGGAGCCTTGTTTCTCACTGACGTCATCGGCACCGTCTTGCTGCCCATCATCGGAGGCAACAGCAGCAATCACACCGTCATCAGCCATAGCTGCACACGCGTCATCATCCTTATCAACGTCAACGTAGTCAGAAACCGCAGCATCATTTACGGCAGTCGCAGCCTCTGCACCAGGGATCGCAGCTCAGCTAGGGGAATGTCTTCATCGGCCAACGGGCCGTAAGCAGCAGGCCCTCGGGTTGGAGTTCTCCCCTCTAGAACCGGACAGTTGCTCGAGATATTTCCAAATGACTCGACTGGTCAACGTGACCCAACGCACACAAATAGAAAACGGGGTCACGTGCACGGTTGTCTTCCCTACGGAGGAATGTAGGTCCCTGACGTGTGACGGGAATAACCCGAAAACAGCGAAAAGGGTGACGAAGCGGGGTCAGCGTCTCCTCTTACTCAAGGTAGTCCGGATAACTGAAGCTGGATTACAAGAATTTTCGACTTTCGTTCCCTGAAATTCTTGTCCGAGTCCGGAAGCTGAAGTCCGGATAAACGAGAACAAAATACATGAAGGAAAATCCGTTCCCGTGCCTTTTGTCCGGATACCGCGGGATCCGGATAAATGAAGTCCGGATAAACGGGGGTCGACTGTAATTTTGTTCAATTAAGATTTCTTCGTGGCCCCAAGAGTTGCGGTAATCGCGCTCGGGACTGAGACCACTTTTTCTTTTCAGTGTTACTACTAAGGTTGACCGGGGCCTCTTCGATTGTACTAGCCTAGTCTTTTATAGTACTACATGTTACATTTTGTTTAGATGTCATTGCCGTGGAGGCACAAAGGTACATCGCAATGGAGAACTGGGGTATGGTAACAGTCAGCGACAGCTACCTCTTCCACCCAACTGTCAGTGTCATCGTACACGAAGTCGTTCATCAGGTATGTCCGGAGTCGGTTTGCAAACGCTTTGGACGAATATGAGTTCTCTTAGTAGAACCCTATTTACAAAATGCATAACGTGTGCTCTACACTGTAAATAGAAACTTCGCTGCATAGCACTCTGCGCGCCAACCATTGACATGAATGAAAGGGCATCGCTTCTAATTCGAAGAGAGAGGCCGTACACCTTTCTATGGTTCATATGTCAAAATTGCCACAAAAAGGCGTACGCCCCACTCTTCCTTCGAATCAGAAGTGATGACCCTATGATTTTTTTTTTTTTTTTAAGTGTAGCATAGCACAGCGCTATTGGCAATTCGAGTCCATTACGTGTTCAGTTGGTTGAGGTACAAGGCAGCTGTGATGAACAGTTCTTGCTATTCTTTACCTTTCCTTGCATCCAATGTTTATTTACGTCCTCTTGCAGTTAAACATTTACGGTATAGTCTGCGGCATCGGTCAGGTGGCATGCCCAAGATGGCGAGACTAGATATGGCTAATTTGCTTCGATACCGTGGTTACACTCTAAAAACTGTGCTTCACCGCATAACGCGCTCTGCGCCAACCATTGCCACGAATTGTAGGGTTACAACTCGAGGTTATAGCTGTTCGAGGAGAGAGGCAGGCGTACGCCCCCGTCTTTCTTCCAATCAGAAGCGATAGCCCTATCATTCGTGGCAGTGGTTGGCGTAGACCGTGCTTTGCGGTGAAGTTCAGTTTCCGAGTGTAGAAGCGCCAACAAACTCTGCGATGCAGCAATAGCGTAATTTGTACGGATTGGGAAGTGTCACGATATCGCAATGTTGTTGCTCAGGGCACCGGTGAGACATCTGGGACGTGAATACTCAGTGCAGCGCAGTTGTCATATCGTGACGCTACCATACCTGTCACATTTCACGAACGCGCGAAAATCTAGCGTCGTATGTCTAAGGTGTCACAGTCACAACCGTCAATATTTGACACTTAACCGAAGCGTGCCTTTTTTTTTTTTTTAACTGACGCGTATTAAGTGTAGCAAAAGCGTCATCGCTTTAGGTGTGTGCATTGTGTTAGTTGCCAATTGGCACATGGAGGCCTCAGCATGCTGCCGCGTTGAAAACACACGGCCAACCACGGACATAAGCAACATCCCTAGTAATGAAGAGAACAGTCTGACTGTCTCTCTTTGTAGGGAAAATGACTTAATAATTTCCGTCTTTTTTTTTTTTTTTTTTAGTGGTCCGGGAACATGATGACTATGACTTGGTGGAATGACATTTGGGTGCAGGAGGCTCCGGCTTATTATTTCGGCATCATGGGAGCACAACTTTTGGTGCCAGAAGTTGATTACGTAAGATAAACCTAATCACTTAAGAACCAACTCACCCAATAGTTTCACTTAACGTAAATTGGATTACCCGTTGTGATCTGTTCAGACCGGGCTCTGTCGAGTCTTACCTGTGATCTATATATCTATATTACTTAGAGGATATATTAATAGTGTCATTGCACGTTATAATGCAATTCTGATAACATTCCGTCGACCGCTGCTTATCCGGTCTTCACTTCCCCAGATTCCGCGTTATGGGGTGAATACACGTGGGTCCTGACCTCAGTCTACGCAATTTGCATTCATTTATGTGGGCTTCAGTTTCCAGATTCTCGGAAAAAATGCTTATGGTACGCCGAGGAGGATACCCACTAACAACTTGCGCACATTCAGTATTGAGTCAGACACAGCGTGTGACCAACATGTCTTCAAGCGGAGGCGACAGTCTTGAGGAATGTTCCCCTTGCCCATTGTACCTGCCTACACTCTTAAAAATGAACTTCACCACATAGCACGCTCCTAGCCAACCATAATCTCAAATGATATCGTTATGTGCCCTGGTTCGTTGAAAACGGGAGGCGTACGCCTTTTTTGTGACAATTATGAACCGCATAAGTGTCACAAAAAAGGCGTACGCCTCCCGTTTTTAACAAATCAGGACAGATAACGATATCATTCGAGATAGTGGTTGGCTAGGAGCGTGGTGTGAGGTGAAGTTCATTTTTAAGAGTGTAGAACCGATTGATCGGTCCAGTCTACGGCAGATGGTCCACTCAGTGACGACAACTGTGCACTCACAGAACCGCGCGCTCTTACGCGAGATTTGACGTAGCCCGAAAATCTCATAGTACCAAAAGTATTCAAGTATGCTGCTTAGATAGACGCCGGCAACTGCAAGAACTTTTGCAAACATCACGCTGAACCCCCTTACTTCTTTTCTCCTCGGATTTGCACGATTTGTGTAAGTCGGCCTGTGTTAGCCCCCCCCCCCCTGTGGCTACGCTATGCTGTCCCTCTGCTGTAAATGGATGAGTCCCACTTTCTACTGAAGTCCTGCAGCTTTATTGAAGATGCGTAGGATGTCGTTAGGATGTCGTCAGAGAATTGCGCATGTGTGCGAAGCAATAACTTGTTTTCAATGAGAGTTTAAACGGGAAATTCCACAGAATGTACTTGAAAACGTCCAAATCTGACTAAATGCTGTACTAAGGAAATGTGATGGTCCTTGAACTGTGCGCTTTTTAATCATCTTACAAACATTTTTAAATAGATAATTTAAAAGTAAGTCTGTGAGGTATATGTTTTGAGAGAAGATCGCGTTGCGGAACGCGTCATAAGTGCTGGTATAATTTTCAGTGCGTGCATTACTTTGCTAATATACCTAAATAATTCGCAAATAGATGTCGGAACTAGTGCGGAACCTGTTCACGGAAGAGACCTTCCACGACTCACGGCCGACTCTGTTTCCCGAGCACAGTTCCCAGGGTGAATTAGTCAATGAGGACTTAAAAGCAGCCCTGGAATACAGTTTCAAAATAAGGGTATGTCACACATTTTATAACACGTATTTCATTGCACTTTTTTTTTTTCGTTTATTAGAGCGCACTACGTTTCCCGCTTGAACATTAGTGCAGTAACGTTCTTATGTATGAAACTTAGTGTCTATTTGGGCATGATAAGCGGTTCCGGTTCGTATTCTAAGACACGATTTACTTGCCACAAGAGATGGACGGCTCGTATGTGGTTCACCGAGTGACCACTATACACCGCCTGCAACGACCCTAGCGCTAGGGTCGTTGCAAGCTGCAGCTTGAGTGGCTCAGTGATTAACGTGCTGGCCATGTCACGTCGAGACTGGGACGTACCCGAGTTCGATTCCCGGTGCCAGCGCGGACGTTTTTCCTGGTTTTTCCTCAGATGCTTTCAGACAAATGTCGGCACAGCTCCCTGGAAAGCCGGCCCACGACGCACATTCCCACATGACGTCAGTCGTGACGTCGCCCACGGCGGAATGGCTTTCAGCGAGGATAGTCTCTCCATCTGCTATCTCGCTTTTGCCCGAAATTCACTAATTAAAAAAGTTAATCAGTGAATTTGACATAATTGGTCATCTGGTAGTTACATACTCTCTTCCAGAAGATGGCCTACAACGGCGAGCCTATCCTGCCATTACCCCTCCCCCACCCAGATGATGTCCTACTTGCCGTAGAACTCAACTGCAAAAACAGCGTCTGTGTTGTTCTTATAGTTTTTTATAAAAATTCTGATCAGTCTTACATGGTGCACCCTCAATATAGGGTGTCCCAGAAAACGTGTCATTTAATTCTAATAGAAAAACTACACCACCTAGAGTCATGCGGTCAATGGCATTTGTTCTTACTGAGTTTTTGCCACCTCCTTATGTGAATGTCGTGTAATGTCAGTTTAATTATGAATATTTTTGCGAGCTTAAGCCGGATATTTGCCAAGTAGAGGTCACTTTTTTACCCCAAAAATGTGAAGAGCGTGTCTAATTTAGTCAAATTAATGATAATTGAACGGGATATTCAGGAGCAACCCCATCGTAAAAAATAGCCGAACATCATGCGGAGCTCCCACAGGATAGCGCACGATGGGTTCTTCAGCGCGATCTTTGTCTGTCTGACGTAAGGAGGTCGGAAACCCAGCCCACCCCGGCGTCGCAGACAAAGCGCATGGCATGGTTTATTGCGTCCGACTTTCGCTGGGATAATGCTTTCTTTCTCCCAATTTTAGAAACTGTTACTTTTTCTACTATCGTTCTGTGGGCTCGCTTTGGAACCTCCTTTCGTCGGACTGAGAGCGATTGCGCTCAAAAAGTCATCGCGCGTTATGGCCCGGTGCTTCGAACAGTATGATGTTCGACTATTTTTTCCGATGGGATAGCTCGTGAATATCACTGACAATTATCATGCATTCGAGTGAATTCGACACGCTGTTCACACTGGTGGGGTAAAAAAGTGACCTTTACTTGGCAAATTTCCGAGTTCAGTTTGCAAATATTTACATAATTAAACTTACCATACATGATCAGGACGCGGCAAAAACCTAGTAAAAGCAAACGCCGTTGACAGCATGATTCTAGGTGGTGTAGTTTTTTTTAAAATTATAATTCAATGACTCGTTTTCTGGGACACCCTCTATGTTGAAACCGAAATCAAAACTTCATAACGGTGTTCTCTAAAATGTTCCTCTATTCTCTAAAACGTGGTTCCATGAAGCGGGCCTTCCTTTCGGTAAAACATAATTCGCTAAAATGTTACCTCTTCTCTAAAACGACATTCTCTCAAATGAGGCTCATTAAACTGCAGGGAAACCCAGCTAGCTAAAACGTCACTTCCCATCTGTCTGTCGACGCCTCTCATCGTTGTACGACGCCACCATCGGCGATTGCTTGAAAATGTCGCAGTTTTAAAAACCCAACACTTAGAAAGCCGTTCAAATGAGTGACTGTGGGAATGTGGGACTTTGCGTGTGCAATTCATGGGCTACAACGTATCAAATGAGTCATACATTTAGCAAATTTGGCGGGTCTCTCTCTCTTAACCACCTCTCTTACCCACTGACGCCGTGCTATCTGTCTGCAGCCTTATTACCTACTGAGAATGATCCACTTCCTGCTTGGCAACGAGGAATTCAGAGCAACTTTGGCGGTGAGCTGAAAACTTGCAGACATTCGCTTCCTTAAGTGCCAGATCAACCTTTTAAGCACATCGTATACAGGGAGAAAGGTTCGCCCTTTGATGTTGCACAATGATGACTGATGTTTGCATTGCAGGGTGTGGTGATGAAATACAACGGGAAGAATCTGAACGGATATGAATTTTTGATGTCGATGACTGCAGTAAGTATTGGTGATGCAGATTTTCCCCACAGAAGGGCGTTTTGTCTGCCGCTATCTTGTTCACGTAGCGTACGCACGAAAAGGGAACATGTATTGAACCACAAAGGTTTCGGAAGGTTTGGAAGAGCACGCAGAAGGACGTCTCAGGAGAGGGATAGGGACGTCTGATTCGAAACTGTCCTATACAACATTATACTGACGAACCTTACACTTGAAATATACGAGTTCTCGAAAAAGCCAGATGGCGGTGGAAATCGAACCGTGGACCTATCGGTTGCGCGTAGCGTGTGGTTCGACTCCTGACCTTTTCTGGCCATTTGGGCGACTGCCATATTTTAGTACTTCCTGCACTTGGAGAACTTCAGGCTCGTGTTGTGAAGCTTACAATATGTATGATCGTTTCGCTGTCGTCCTATTTCATCATCCTGTGTAACCTGCTTTCTTTGCAGCCTCGTCAAGAATTTTTCTTTTCTATTTTATTTCTACTTCTTTTTTTACATTGTCTTTATTTCTACCTTTTCTTTTGGTAATTAAGTGCGGTGCTTGGGTTTCTATGCCTTCTGTCCGTTATTCCATTCCGGGTTATCATTGTCTGCAATTTTACCTGAAACACCGCGACTTGGTATGTTAAAATCTCGGGATTTTGGGGATATGACACTATGCCGGTATCTGGATAGTGCTTTCGACCGGAAGCCTTTTGTAATAACAGACAATTTTGGTATCGAGAAACGTGTCAGACCTACACCGTTGCATGTAGGTGCGTATAGTGTGTCATCTTGGAGGAGTCTGTGTAGGCAATGAACAAGAAATGCACCACAGGACTGATAGACATAAGTATGAGCAAATCATAACGCTGACGGGTGGACTTCTATTCATATTGAAATCAACGTCCCACTTGTCTTTCTGTTGGCAACACTGGGTAACCTAGAATTCACTGCAAACTTCTATTTCATGAGCTTTGTTGGGCCCAGCTTCAAGGTCACTAGACGACACGCCATTGAGAGCCTGTCGTTCTGTTTTATTCAAGGAACAGAGCAAACAGCCGCCTGTAGACATCTTCACACACATGCTTCCATGGTATGAAAGCGACGGAATCCCGGAATTGCTCTTCCAGAGAAACTACGGCAACAATACAGTAACCGTGAGCCAGAAGCCCCACAAGAACAGCAAGCCGTAAGCAGTTCTTCAAGTAGGACGTATTCTTGTTACAGATGGAGCTTATACCCGTGTCACGCGTGTAGTCTCCAATTATCATTCAAACCAATAGCCATTGACCTAAAGTCCCTCGATCGAGGGACTTTACATTGACCATTCGCGGAGCGCCACCAAGCGTGTAAAGTGTTAGTTCCTTACAGAACACGATGGAAATTGATGTTCTCAGGCAGGAACACAGAAAGAAGGACAAACACAAGCCTCCAGTGCCTAAGAACAACAAGAGAAGGAAGTTACAGAAGAGGTTAGCCAGCTGTAGGGATCGAACCCACATCTTCTGCATTGCCGATCCGAGACTCAACCAGTTATTGAGCTAAGTTAACACGCCCCTCCAACGACTGCCAAGGTACGCCCGATTCGAGGGACAAACCACACACTTTCACTCTTACATGTTTTCACACCTTCACACAAATGAGCGGTAGAGCCATGGATGGCAATCCAGAAAATGTGGACTCGAGCCCTTCAGCTGGCTAACCTTTTCAGCGACTACCTTCTTTCGTCCTTAAAGAATATTAGATCAAATATACTATTTGCGATGGTGACGCCTAGCATGCATGGTGGCGCTTCGCGTTTCTGCAATGGTCATTGGGGACTACTCGTGTGAGAGGGATACCGGTTGATGAAGGGGCATGCTCAAAGCAGACTGCAGAAGCATAATTGAGCCTGTTCAGGGGTGCTAGACTCGTCAAAGCAGAACTAAGTTCAAAAGATGACATCGCGCTGGGAGGAGTTTTGAACTTCTGAAGTTCAAGAAAAATGTTTCCCTTTCCCTGCAACTGAAGTTGGGTCTACGTCAGTGCCGATCAAGATCAATGTGTGCGTGACCCGCCCACTGGCTCGAGCGTGATAGAATGAAGAATGAGAAAGCTCACCGCTTCTGTCCGCTCCGGTGAAGAGTGAAATGCAGAGCAATACAGGACTTTACAGGCAATTAAGGACTTAAGGTCAAACCGTAGATTGTCAAATATATTTGGGCTGCGCGAACATTAAAATATTTCAGATCTCGAGGCGCATAACTGTGTTCCAAATCGAATGCGGAACTATATGTTCAATTTTTAATCGAATCAACATTTCTTCCAAACTGGATACATACAGAAACAGCATGGCTCGAGGCCTGATCCTATGGCATCACAAAACACCCGTGCTACTCGTAATGGTAAAAAGGAAACGGAAAACTTGTACGATTCACGGACATTGCCGGCCGTGCAGTCCTCCGTCAAGTTATGCAAACAAACAAAACAAACAAAACATAAAAGGTCGAAAAGACGAAGCTACCCGGTGACACGGCTTTTCTTGTAACCTCCTCACAATTGCTCCAGATAGCTGCGTCGTTTCAACCTTGCTGCCGCTATCAGCAGAAGCATGGAAGAGGGAACTGAAGGGGAGACTCATCTTTTCTTTCCACAGTATTCTACATTAAGTGACGGAGTAATTAACGCCGTCGAGCTTTTGCGCAAAGAAAATTCTCCCCAGCTATTTTTATTGCTGAAGGGTAATGTGTTTTGTGTTGAAATTGGTTGAGAAAACGAAATGCCCTTTCTGTTACGGACAAGGAAAACACAAAGAAAGACAAAAACAAACGACATTAAAAAAATTGCGCTGACTTGGCACATTTCAGAGATCTATTCAGAATATTTCTCGCGACTGAAAATCGAAAAGTGCGCGCTAGTCACACCAAAAGTTAGTCGATGACAAGCGCCAGTGGCACACCGAAGTAGAATTTTAAGCCTCTGTTTCGTGCCACATTACACGACACGCCCGCTGTATCGTCATTTGTGCTATACGTGTATTTGGGATCAGTGAACACAGCAACGCTTCGGTTGAAAACTATTTGTTTCCTATTTCCTTTCTCTATGTATCTGCTGGCTTCTTTTTCAGAATGACCCTGTGTAAATTTGAGCACATATAAACAGACTAGTACCCGCACTGCGACGACACAACCACTCCATCGTAAATGGGACAGAAAAGTCGCGTGTCCGAAAAACCCTGGGTCCGTGCACTTGCAAGCGCTCATTTCGAGGTGCTGCTCCGCTGCATAGAAGAGCACCGACGCTTTCCAACGCCCTGCACACGCAGTGTTCATGTCTTTGGTGTGTGCATTTTATATTTAGGATTCATCTGTTAATCAGAAGGAAAGCTGTTGTCCTCTGCGTCTCAATGGAAAATCCCATTTTTGTGCAACAAGGAAACCACGTTAAAACAAGGACATCACGGAACCTGCGCCCATGGGAAGTACAATGTCATACGTGAAGAACACAACAATCTTGTGCGCAGTGATATCATTATCCATGACGAGAAGCGCATCTTGCGTGGATCCTACAATCTCCGAACAGAACTTCACCGCATAGCACGTCATCCATAAACCATAGAGACGAATTATAGGATTACCCCTTCTGATTCAAAGAGCGAGGGAGCGTACAGCAATTTGGATATGCGATAATTGCTATAAAAATGCCAGTGTCCCCTCTCTCTTCAAATCGGAAGCGATAAGCATATCGTTCGTGTCTGTAGTCGGCGCACAACATGCTATGCAGTGAAGTTCTGTTCTGATAGTGTAGGCTCTGCGCAGATGGTCACACAGCGAACGAACAGCGTTCTTCGACAGTCGGTAAAACTGGCAAAAACCATCGTTTGGCATTTCAAACGATACTCATGGTAAGTGTGGACTCAGAGGCGCAGTAGTAAATTACGGCAATAAAAGCGGCCGCAAGTCTTTCTAACTAACTTCGAAGTTCGCCACTATCTTTCCTTGAACTTTTCTCGGTAGAAAAAAATGTTGTGCAAAGTCATTTTGACGTCACGGAACTTCTGCCAAAAGCTGCATTTTCCCTTTCCTTGTACTTTGGTTTGATTGACAACACGGGCCGTCACGTGGGCCAGAGAAACTGTCCAACGGCCTGTTACTGCGGGCAGTGTGTTGCTGAGGTCCGTCACCCTCACAAAGGTGTTTCGCTCCTTTGTACTCTATATAGGAGCGGATTTTTAATTTTTGGTTCACACAATATTGCGACCCCAATAATGGCTCCTGAGGGATGTTTGCCATTGGCAAATCCGTGGGACTGCCTAGGTCCTTGAGCAGGATGGGCGTAGCAACTGTTCTTCGTATTTAGGGTGATGCAGTGTTGCTTTTGTAACGGTATGCAACGTGGACCAATAGGAAGACCTGCAGAAATGACAAAATAAAGAGAAAGAACTAATATCAGTGGTGGATAAGGCTTGGTAAGGCTTTATGATTACACGGACTCCCCGTTGGCGTTATCACTGAAATATTGGCAGCCCTTTACGGAAATATTGGCGCAATAAAAGCGAAATGGGCTGGCCAATATGGGTAACCCATATTGGTCCAATATGGAGCCTGGGTTCACTCCATATTGGTCTCATGTTGACAGCCCATATTGGACTAATATTGGCAATCCTGGCAGCCCATATGGGTTCAATATTGAACCAACTTTGGCGTGCTGCTTGGGTACATTCTCCGCCGGCGGAAATATACGTCTGAGCTTTCCCATTTCGAGAGCAATGGGGATGACTCAACCCAAGGTCTTTCTGCAGGCTGCAACTGCCATGACAACTTCCGGCGACTTACCCGCAGGCCGACGTCATGCGTGACATTGCATGAGAGTGAAGCGCAGATGTCGTCGTTGCTATTACGGCACGCTTCCAGGAATTCCTCGAAAACGACTTAGCTGTAGTGAATGAAACTTTGACGGTTGTATGTGTACAGTACTCGTGAAGGTAGCTTCGGCTAAGTTTCGCAATCGCCTTGGGTGTACCGGACCTTTAAGCGTCTTTTCATGTCGTCTGCTACAGAATATATTGTGGCTATGGGGCAGGATATTTCCCACGGTTAGCACGTAAGGACATGACGTTGACCGCTCGCGCTCACGTGACAGCAGAAAGCTCACGTTTTTCGCATCATCCGCTGAAGTATTCTAGGGAATGTCTCTCGTGTGAATACACAGTATTTATCTCAGAGCTTCTACTTATGATATCTACTCTTCCTGACATAGTTTTGTTGAGCCGTTTCCTGCTCCTTCAAGTGTATAAGTAGTCACCTTATTCAGCAGTTCTCACATGTCTGAATCAACTGTTCATGGACCGGATAGGTTAGTAAGAAGCGCATGACGCTGAGTGCCATTTAGCGGCATGAAGTGACCTCAGAAATGGGCGATCACGACATCGACGACAAATCACACTACATTTTATAAAAATACAGTTTGTCCGAAAATTGCCGGTGAAAGTTCCATCTTGGAATGAAATTTGTGAGGGAAAATGTTTGAACGAGTTCCTTTGGAATGCATACGGCAGTTCCCTGCAGATCAGCCATCTTACTCGACGTTACCCGATCGTACTTACAGCAGTGTGGGGGCGTTGTGCCCGCACCCAGTGATATGCGCCGCAACCAATACGGCAGTTGTTGAATATGAGAGAACTGATGTTCTGAGGCCTGGAACAATATACAGGGTGTCCCAGAAAACGTGTCATTGAATTATAATAAAAAAAACTACGCCACCTAGAGTCATGCGGTCAATGGCATTTGTTCTTACTGGGTTTTTGCCACCTCCTCATGTGAATGTCGTGTAGCGTAAGTTTAATTATGTAAATTTTTGAGAGCTTAAGTCGGAAATTTGCCTAGTAAAGGTCACTTTTTTTACCCAAACAATGTGAAGAGCGTGTCTAATTTAGTCAAGTTAACGATAATTGACAGGGGTATTCAGGAGCTATCCCATCGGAAAAAATAGCCGAACATCATGCTCTACGGAGGTCGCACAGAATAGCGCACGATGAATTTTTCAGCGCAATCTTTGTCAGTCCGACGAAAGGAGGTTGGAAACCCAGCCCTCCCCGACATCGCAGAACGAGATAAAACAGGCACGACTTATCACGTCCGACTTTCGCTGGGATAATGCTTTATGAGGCCTGGAACAATATACATGGTGTCCCAGAAAACGTGTCATTGAATTATAATAAAAAAACTACACCACCTAGAGTCATGCGGTCAATGGCATTTGTTCTTACTGGGTTTTTGCCACCTCCTCATGTGAATGTCGTGTAACGTAAGTTTAATTATGTAAATTTTTGAGAGCTTAAGTCGGAAATTTGCCTAGTAAAGGTCACTTTTTTTACCCAAACAATGTGAAGAGCGTGTCTAATTTAGTCAAGTTAATGATAATTGACGGGGGTATTCAGGAGCTATCCCATCGGAAAAAATAGCCGAACATCATGCTCTACGGAGGTCGCACAGAATAGCGCACGATGAATTTTTCAGCGTAACCTTTGTCAGTCCGACGAAAGGAGGTTGGAAACCCAGCCCTCCCCGACATCGCAGAACGAGATAAAAAAGCACGACTTATCACGTCCGACTTTCGCTGGGATAATGCTTTCCCTCTCCCAATTTTAGGAACTGTTACACTGTTAAAACAGAACTTCACCACATAGCACGCTCCTAGCCAACCATCATTCCATATGATATCATTCTATGTATTGATTTGTTGAAAATGGGAGGAGGCGCCTATCTGGGACAGATTATCTTGTCCCAGATAGGCGCCTCCCCCCTGTTTTGAACAAATCAGGACACAGAATGATATTATTCGGCATGATGGTTGGCTAGGAGCGTGCTATGTGGTGAAGTTCTGTTTTAACAGTGTACTTTTTCTACTATCACTCTGTGGGCTGGCTTCGGAACCTCCTTTCGTCGCACTGAGAGCGATTGCGATCAAAAAGGCATCGCGCGCTATGGTCCTGTGCTCCGAAAAGCATGATATTCGGCTATTTTTTTCGATGGTATAGCTCGTGAATATCACTGTGAATTATCATGAATTTGAGTGAATTCGGCACGCTCTTCATATTGGTGGGGTAAAAAAGTGACCTTTACCTGGCAAATTTCCGAATTCAGTTCGCAAATATTTACATTATTAAACTTGGAGTACATGACATTCCCATTAGGAGGTGGCAAAAACCTAATAAGAACAAATGCTGTTGACCGCACGATTCTAGGTGGCGTAGCTTTTTTATGATAATTCAATTACATGTTTTCTGGGACACCCTGTAGAAAGGACAAACACATACACAGCGAATGGAAACAAAAAAAAAATGTTGGTCTGCCTCGGCCAAATCTCGTTGTTTACGTCGACATACACAGCCTCAAGGCGTAGTAGGTGCCCTGTGTCCTATGCGCCCTTGGAAGTCACTGGGGGGGTGTGTTAGCTTAGCTCAATTGGTAGAGCCCTGGACCGGTAATCCAGATGGTGTGGGTTCGAGTCCTACAGCTGGCTAACCTTTTCAGTGGCTTCCATCTTTCATTGTTATTACGGCAGTTTCCTCGAGTATAGCTATCTTGCCTTACAGCAGTCATGGGCGCCCGGTGATATTGCGCCGAAGCCAACGTATATGTCCCAAAGTGTGTTAGAACATTTCTACATATGCAACGTCAGTCATTCGCACTACATGAAATCGGAACTCATGAACGGTGCGTCATCTCTACATCAAATGATTACCGCCTGTTAGGCGCGTATTGTACAAAATGTGTTTGACATAACACGACATCAGAAACGACATGACATACTTTCATTCTGGGATCAGAGACAGACGAGGCTCAATGTGGTGGAGCGCCATCCTTGGTTGTCATTCGTCCAATTGCGGATAAACATTCAGTTGAAACATGTCCAGGTGGGCACTGCATGCCAGTGTTGATTCACCGAAGAAAATTCTTCCAGCCCTGCGATCATGTCACGGGATACATGCAAAAAGGAAATGATTATCGCAATTGAAATGGTACTAAACAACACAGACAAAAAGATCTTTGTATACTTTGTACGTAGCTTTTTCTTCATCAGGGATATAATTTTCGGATATTGTGCATGGAACTTGTATAGCGTGTCTCTTTTCTAGTCCGTTCTCCATGTTCTCTCTTTTTTTTTCTTTTTTTTTTTTCACGTCGCACAGCTAGTTCTTCAGTTCCACACTTGAGACAAGCGAAGTGCATGTTTTCATTTCAGGCACGTCTACCATATACCAATGGTCTACAATGACAACAGGACACAAAATATATTTGAACCACTCAGGTACGACGAGATCATCTGGCTTACCACCGAGCAAGGCAAGTTGGAATTATGGTGATGCTATAGACGGTAGTGACAACGATACGAAGATAACACGATTTTTCAATACACAACATGCATGACCCCGAATATGCTGAACTGATTCTCTTTTTGCAAAGAAAAACTTTCCAGTCACTCCTGCGCACCCTGCAATGTTGACGAGCTTTCCCATGTCCAAGGTCGACAGTCTCACTATAAATCGCTGACGAAAGGCCGCTGAAGCCTGGTTATATCAAAAAGCAACGACGGTGAATTATTTTGAGTCCACCAATTTCTATGTGCGATACCGTTGGTGTTACCAGAATGCATTTCCGAGTGTTCCCGCCAGTGGTGCGACCAATTGTTGGGCATTTACAAACTACAGTAAAGTAAACGACACCGTGAATTTATTTCCGCCCGCAGCGTGTGCTGGCGGAAATGCATCTGACCATGGCCATGGAGAGCGGGTATCGGTTTGTACGTGTTGGCCGTAGGAATATTCCCTACTCAGAAGCTCTTCCGTCATATGACTATCACAGTATCGCAGCACCGCACCCAGACCAAGCCCGGTGATAATAATAAGTTGTGAAGGTTGTGGTATATCCGTAATCTTTGGCATGTCAGGAGCCATGGGCACAAAATATTTATCTTCAAAACTGCGCAAATTTTACTCAAACGAATTACAACGAAACGAGCGCTTCGCCTCTGTAAAGTAAGAGGGCACTGAAAGCAACACACTGCTGACATCAGGTCCCCCAAACTCACTTCGGAAAAGCGTGCAACGAAGAAGGCCGCCACTAGATACCCCACTGTTGCCGTTCCGGATCACTTCAGCGCGCTAAGTTTAGCGGCAAAATGTTTTTGTTGTTTCTGCGAATGAATCTAGTTTTTATGTGTCCAAATAAAACGCGTGCAACAACTTTCTGTGTCGTGTTTCACTTTTTGGTCCCGTTTTTAAACGTGTTGAGCGATCGGAAGGATCTAGTGCACGGTTGCGTGCATCACATGGCGTACCTGTCGTACCAGGCGCCGCAGGTGCAGTCGTCCATTTCTCCTTCGGTGACTTGGCCTGGCTTGGATTGTGCTTCAACTGGATCTTTAGCGCGCTACAATCAAACGCAAGCCAACGTCTGGTAACAATGGGGTATCTAAGGGCGGCCTCCGGCATTGCACGCATCGGGATAGGAACAAATACATGGGAAAATGGCGACCTTGGGGGACCTGGCTGACATCATCCGGTATACGGCAAGGGAGAAAGAATGCAGGCTTAGGAGCAGACGACAATGCTGGGTGACGTCACGGAATCCTCCTCCGGACGAACCGCCGTTGTATGGAGCTCTGTTTTCTGCTCTCCACATTTCTGTTTGCTATTGTCACCATTTATGAATTAATTACTTGCGCAGAATGAATGCGAATGTTGTATTCGGTATCAAGGGGGTGGTTCGCTTTCGGTATGATTTTCACCTAATTTTTTTTTCGAATCTTTGCGAAGTGTCCCTTTAAGAGCCCGTAAATCACGTGCGTGTTCTTGGTGCCTATAGCTATCTGCAGACGAGCCACCACGAGTAGCTGCAGGAGGGATCTGTTTAATATCGCCCACGGCAAGTTACTGATGTAGACATTATCTATATGGACGTTATCTATGAACCGATACGGCGAAGCAGTGAGAGGAGGCATTCATGACGTCTTCTATATTTGTGTGGCGCTGGCTGGTGACCTATGGTGGCAGTTTCTGATATGGCGCATTGCACTTTTGCGCAGTTTTTATTGATTAATGTCTTAGGGGAAATGAATAATACAAGTAAGGAGACGTATCTTGAACTGATCAATTCATTTCGATGATCTGGTGTGTTATTTTCGGGCGTAGCAGTGAGAATTACTACAGTAAGTTAGAAGTGCCAGTGATTACATCAGTGTCAATTCAGAATTCCTACGCCTAACACATGCGTTTATAATGGTGCAAAGTTACTACTTAGTAGATAAGCATTACGTGTGTCGAGGTTTCGTTGTCCCATAAGTGTCCACCTCCTCCTTCACAGAGAATACCGTTCGGCTTCGTTTCAGGTATTATCGAAGATGGTCGTGACGATGAAACGGCCATTCTTCTCAATCCCGGTATGATTGGCTACTTCGTCATTAACTACGACGATCATAACTGGGCCCTCGTTGGTCAATATCTGACAGCAAATCCGCAGGTAAGAATAGTTGCGTCTCCACGTCGGCAAAAAGAGAAAATGCGAAATTTTGTACGTGCTGACGGTTGCACGGAAACCAGAATGTCCCGGGAAAGCAGGTCGTGGCTTCCCGAAAGAAGAGAGCATAACTTCAGATATATTGAATCCGTAGTGTATGTGACGACACTCAAGTATCCCTTATGCATATGTCTGGCACCTGTATAGATTGTTTGAGTCTGCCACCATATTTTACTAGATATATGTTTCTACGGCTATCGTGTTCCCTGGTGTACCGAATCTGCGGTCCCATCCGAACGGTCCCACCCGTTCCAGTCGATTTGGAAACTATAGTGCAATTTTATTCATCCTGAGGAATTGACTACGGCATAGAAAATCATACAGGGCGAATTAGTGGCCTGTTTTTTTTTTAGTTATTGGACGGTTTACATGACATGACCGGACGCCGTTTGTTGAGAGTGTGCTGGAATTCGCTCTGTGGCAAAATTAGAAAACTGTACTTATTGCCTAAGAAGTAAGAACCAACGAGGGGGCTGACTTGAGAAAAGGAATGCTTTGGCCGTACGGGTGTCTGGAGGGCACCTTTCTCACCAGAGCGCCGGTCTCTCACTCCTCCGCTTAGAGAGTGACGTCACTCCGCTAGCGGCTCGACAGCTGCGGAAGCACACCTGATCTTTAACCTGATCACCTGATTGGGTTCTTTAATACCTAGGCGCTTTTCAGACGAAAAAAATATATCCAATTAGATTATGGGCCGATGCCGAACATAGTGCTATCGGCATCATAGATGGGTTTCGGGATGCGATCGTCCGTTTAGCTTTTCGCCTGCTATCATTTATTACCGGAATTATAAATCATTGGAATCTACGCGGCTCGTATAGCGCGCGCGCAAACAAACGCTTGCGCGGCGTCAGGGAAGAAAAAAATTGTGGGCACGATCTTGCCGTGATCAGGGTTCCCAGGTTCGACTCCGGCTGTGCTGAGAGGGAATTTTTTACGGGTCTTGCTCAAAACGCTTAGGGCAAATATCGGCACAGTTCTTCGTGAAGGCGGCCAAGGACGAACTCTCCACTTGCAGTAACACGCTATTAATTAGTTCTTTCGGTTTCCTGAGCATTTTTCCTCAGTGTGCCCCTTTGTATGCACAGTATTCACTAAACATTTGACAGCAGATGTCCGAAGATTTCAACGTGAGAGGTCGGGATATTCGGCCATGCTCAAATAGAACATGAGTGGAGTGGTATGAGTGGGGACGTTACTTACAGAATTTCATCTATAGTGAAAATTTACCCTTGTCACTATAAAAGGGAAGCTCCTAATGATTCTAATCCCAACAGGTATGCTATTCCCCGTTAATTTATATTATGTCATTATGACTGTTTCGCACCATAAAGTATGAGAACTCGAGGGCCAGTTGATAAACCGCTGTCACGTACAGTAAGCATGTGACACAAGAGCACCAGTAAAATATGTGCTACGGAGAAATGGTGGCTTAGGAGGGGATGGGTTCCTTTGTCTTAGTCCCCGCCAATTATTTCCCTAAGTTTCTCCCTTTTGTTGGAATATAGACGCATGTACTTATTTCTACACCCTAGTCCAGCTTCAACCTTCATCGGGAACAACGAAAACGTATTCGTTTCACGTGTGCTTCCTTCGAATCATAACAGGCACTGGGACCGCACACCTGTGCTTTAGGTATGGAATCAGGTTGAATCAGGTTTGACGCAAGTTGTACATGTGGAGCCCCGTTTACATGAACTTGACCAAAAGCGGCTTGGTTTGCAAAAATGACTTGATTCATGGCACCAGATCCTGTCCCATCAGGCCGTGCCAACCAATCGTCTAGGAATAATTGATGTGAGAAGGTGCGATAAGTCAACTCTCTCCGTTTCAATAGGGTTCATATAACCGTGACCTGGGTAGTAGGACCCACATGTACAACATGTGTTAAACCTCATTCGATCTGATATTTGCACATGATGTGTCACATACACACATGTAGAAAAACGCCGTTGGGGAATTTCTTCGACAGGGGCGATATACTGCGCACATGTAGAAAGTTCGTTGTGCATCCGCGGAAGCATGGATCAGTTTCGAACAGAGTAATGGTCCTCAACGCGCAGTGACACACAACGTAGGCACTCTGCGAAAACTATGTAACAAATATCCCTCGGATAGATAATGATGTTTTTATGATTTTTTTTTCTTCTTTCGGGTATCCTCCGAAGGCAAAGCGAGACGGCATTCTCACCTACGTTCGGCACCATAGTGAAACAGGCGCAGAAATGACTGATTCCTAAAACATATACCTCAGTACTTTGGTCGGGTGTTACTGTCTACATATATGAACATTCAATGTTGTCGCATTGTCATTGTGTTTACCGTTCGAAGTTCGCACACGTGAAATGAATAGTTTTTGTTGTTCCTTGTGAAGCTTTAAGCTGAGCTCGAGTGTAGAAATAAGTGCAGGTATCTATTTTCCAATACAGAACACGAAGTGTACGTGTCATCAAGGGAGCTGAGGGACCCAGGAAGGGAAGTGCCCGACACTATGACAAGAGGGCGCATCCCCACCTAAGCCTTCCTTTCTGCGTTGCACACATTTTACTCTGCTTTCGTGCTGCTTTCGTCCCGTGCTTGCTGTCCCCGACTTTTCATAGTTTACAGTCCGAAAGAGTCATTCCGAGGTAACAAATTCATGAGAAATAGGGTACATATTGAGATTAGCAAGGAACCTCATTTTAGCCACCACAAGGAATGCCCATTAAATGAGCCCAGGAGTCACCTTAGAATACATTTATTTTCTTGCTCAAGTGTGTCATCCAGCGTGTCTCTTTCTCATCCATGTCATTTTTCAAGCATGTTGCCCTCTTCGCATGCACCGGTACGACCAACTACAACGTGCCCCATTCCACATAATGATAGGAGGAACATCGCGGCGGATACATGGCTGGAAAAGAATCTTCCCTGAATTGAAATGCTTTCAGTCGTCTGAGTACCTCGCTTCCACATTTTTATGTTTCCAGGCGAGGAGAAGATTGTGCTCTATCATTCCGCGGTAGATTAGCGAGACTAAGCGCGGTCGCACGACCAAAGGTGGTCTGGAAGGGCACGCTCATTTTCTTGTTATTTTGGTTTCATCACTGATCATCCTCTCCCATTTCGAAGCCAATAAAATCTTCCTTAGCCCCTGAAGATAAAATCTGCCCTGGGGCTTTAAAGGAACATTAAAGCGGTATATAGCTTGGCTAAAAACTGCTGTCATCTTGTAAAGCAGTATGTGAAAACTATTCCCACAAAATAGTTGTGTCCGAAGTTGTTTCACCGCGGCACAATTAGTTTGCTAAATCGCCCACCCACTCTCTGAAATCACCCACTCTAGTGTAACGTTTGTGGTAGCGAGCCCCCTCATTCATTGGTAGGAAAAACCGTCTGCTACGAACATTGCGAGCTGTTTCTTGTTGGCTTCTCTTCTTTATATTATTCATATCACGTTTTCTATAAAAAAACAAACAAAGCATATATGCAGCCTGACAATATAAGGTTGCAATTACAAGAGTGACATATCCGTGGCTATACTGTGCGATCTCAGAACTCACAGTAGCAGAAAGCAAGCGATAACGGCGGTATTGTGGCGGCACCTGTTAGCCACTGAACCAACTGTGCGGTGAAAGGGTCAGAGAGGCTACACACTGTCGAGAAGCACTGGGGTATCGCTGTACAACACACAGTTAATTCTGGACTGCACCACTCGTCCTTCCCGTGGGGTCAGCGTTCCCAAAAACTCGAAGTCGTATCGCTGACAGCCTTCAAATCCTCCGTTTCGGATATCACGTGCCCGGAGAACGCCTGCCTCCTCCGAAGCGGTAGCAGACGCTCCAGCCTGCGCGATGTTGCTCACCTCGATCTTGTGATCCCAGATCCAATGAGGAGCGTCCCTATCACTCGCGTCACATAGTGACGCGCGTGTCGGCGCTCATCACGTGCCTATCGTGAAGGCGAAGGAGGGTGTTTCGGGCACTGGGGATTCGGTGGGCTATTGCAGGCGTCCCGATTTCGCTAATTGTGGGAAAGCTGCTTTCGGACGCCTAACATTCCATACCGACCAAAAGCAGAAACAAAGTTGTGTGCCTCTAGACTGCTCCTTTAAAGACGTTCGCTTGACGCAAAAGAATTTCATATTTGGGTGTCGTGAGCTATGTTCCTTCATTCAGCATAATAATAATAATTGGAATTGCAATTGGAATTTTTTGTTGCAATATATTAACTATACACATAATACAGGCCCGCCTAAACCTATGCAAACCTATGGCAAAACACTATGTGACTAGCGAGACAAAACAAACAAATATACTGAAAACACTGAAAAAGCACAGACTAAAATATTTCCAATCAGCAACGCAGTAACGATCTAGATATTAAAATTATCAGATTGGTTCATAACTTCCCTATACTTCAAAGAATGTAGTGCTTGTTTAACATCACTGATAGTATTAAAGTTTGAAGCATCCTGCACTCTAAGTCGTTTCACACCTTTAAAGGTGTAAAATAGGTGTATTAACAAAGATCACACCCCTTTCACACCCTACAACTTTGTTTTGGAAGTTCCTGAGGGTGTAACAATGGTGTACTACACCCTCAGGTAAAATATTGTGATAAGTGTGTCGCCTGGGTGTAGGAAGGGGTATGTTTATTTTCGTTCACGTGAACAAAAGTAAATGTATACAGCAACCGGGAACGGGAAGTTACATTACAAAAGTTCATGGCGTGGATTTACAACACGTCTACCATTTACAGATTTAGAAGATCTGTTGAAATAGTGCCTAAATTTCTTAAAACACGTTGCTCCTCATTGCAAGACAGAACAAATACATGACAGTGCTCATACTCAACTGTAGTTAATGTTTGTATCAGAAAAATGGTATGAGAGTTAATATCATATATGCCTGTAATCTCAACGAACACAGGTAAGTCATCCTCGGAAGATTCTTTGGCAACAACACAGCCAACAGCAAATGTGTTATCACTATCATCTGCACTTTTTACATAGACAATAGATTGTGCGTGAATATCACGGTCATGAATATAACTCTGAATTGCTTCTGGGGCATGTTGAAGTATTATCTCCTTGGAACCATCAGTAGATGTGGCATTTCTGATGAAGGGCTGCGACCACACATACATTTGATAAAATTGATGTTTTCTTGCTAATGAAAGGGTTATGTTCATAAAATGTCGAGTTTTTCTAGCAACATCTTAAAATGCTGGTGTTTCCCTTCGAAACGCATACACAATACAGCTAGGAGAGGACCAAACATCCTGATGAGTCGCGGATAATGAACAATGTAATCATTTTACAGGGGTTAGATATTTGTGGGTACAACACTGCAAAGCCTTGAAGAAACGAATAAATGCAACGTTCTAAGTAATGAACATGCATATGGGGGAGGTGCCTGCTCATGAGAAGGTCTAGAGTTTCACGAAAAGCTATATACAGCTGCCATGCTTCATTGCCATACACAGCTGCCACGCCATACATGATTTTCTGTATGTCGGCTGTGCATGTTTACACACATATTTAATCACCTTGATATTCATACATCTATGGACCTCAATGTAATTATACGCAATATGCTGGTAATTGTGAATACACGATTACCAGCATATTGCCACGAACCCAGCAGTTTTATTCAGCGTTACACCCTTTACACCCCAATTGCCACGAGGGTGTTAAAATACACCTTAAAAGGTGTGCGCCATGAACATTTTGATTTACACCCTTTAAGGTGTAAAACGATTTAGAGTGTGAGGTAACAAGTTGAATATGGTCGGCACATAATAACGACGATAACCCTTTCCGTAATTTGTATACATTCTGGGAACCTAATATAAATCTGAAGATCTAGTGGCGCAGCAACTTGAGCGATAATTCCTAAATTCCTGTGACCAATAATGCCTCAGTATAACAGTTCTGGTCAAAAAGGTCCTTCAAATGTGGCATGCCATGTAGCTTGAAGAGGTCAACCGCTTCTAAACATGACCCGAGTAACCGCCCGTAAGACAAACTTCTAAGCGATGCACGGAGAATACTGTCAATTCTATCACTCCATAATCTAGAACAGTTAACATATAAGGTGATACCTTAATGTAAATGAGAATAACCAATATATTGTAAGAGTAACCGTCGTACAGGGTAAGGCATGAATGTTCTAACATTATACAGAAGACAAGCGACAGAGCGTAATTTCCTTGCAATGTTCGAAAGATGAGTATTCCACTTCATGTTCGAATCGAAATAAATGCCTAGATGCTTAATAGAAGAGACATACGGCAACGAAACGCAATCACAATCATAACACTCCGACCCGTGCAAATATACAGGCAAATTACAAGATATTTGCTTCAAAGGGCTATGGAAGCAAATAAGCTTTGACGTAGAGGGATTGACACACATGGAATTGCCAGTAAACCAATCCATTAACAAACGAATGTTAACACTCTACAGCCTGTGTGTAAGAAACGTGACTTGTTAGAAGTAAAGTGTCGTCAGCGTTTTGAAAGATGTGTGCGCCTTTTGTAACTCTTGGAAGGTCGTTGACGTATATATTAAAGAGGAGCGGAGCCAAGCAAGACCCTTGCGGGACACCAGGACGTATGGAAACAGGTCTGCTCGTGGCATCTTTTATTTTCACCCTTTGCGTTCTATCCTGTAGATATGAGTGAAACCAATTGTAAAAGGGTCCTCTGAACCCTGTAGCTTCTAATTGTCTCAAGAGCTGAGCGTGACTAATAACATCGAGAGCTTTAGATAAGTCTACTGATAGTGCTACCGTAACGATGTTGTTGTCCAAAGCCTCGTAAACAAGGTCACATAAGTCTTCCAATAACGATATAGTATCTTTAGCTTTTACAAAACCGTACTGATTCTCAGAAAGTAATCCAAATTTTTCAAGAAAGGAATTAGCAATCCTACACACATGCTTTTCCATTATTTGAGATATTATCGGCAAAACCGAAATAGGACGGTAGTTCGTCAACAAGTCACGTTTCCCATTTTTGAACCAGGGGCCACAACAAAAGTTTTCAGCCCACAGGGAATATAGCCAGAACGAAAAGTACCGTTGATTACAAAGAGTTACGTCTGATATCAGCAATCCTAATCCTATCAGAACCAGCAGCCTTATTGCACCTAAAACTAGATATAATTGACCATAAATCAGCTTCAGTCATATCATTGAGAAATGCAGACGTAATAGAGGAAGATTGAACAGGATAATCACAAGGGGGGAGCGCATTCCTCTGAAGACGTACGACCAAAATGAGTCCAAAAAATCCTCGGCTAGTCGCATTGGTGACAAATCAAATTTAGAGACTAAGACGTCCTCATCACTATCACTAATAAAACCACGCGAATTGTTAATAAGCCCCTAAGTTTGTTTTGGGTTTCTGCTGTTTTTTTTAAACGCATTATAATAATAACGCTTCTTTGCCAATTTAAGCATGCTGTTAACCCTGTTCCTTTGTGTTTTGTATTGCAATACCAATTCAGCATCATGAGGTCTATTGCGCACTCTTCTCCACATGGCATTTTTTTCAGCTATTTCCGCCAAGATATCGTTTGTTAGCCAATAGTGGTTAGAACGTCTCCTTTTCCGATAAGTCACCAACCTTGCTTTCTCGTAAAAGTCATTAAAACAATCAACCAGCCTATCATAAACTTGAACATAGTTGTCAGTACTAAGCATGGCATTCCAATCATTATCCGCTAACAGTCTGTCAAGAATCCTAGTGTCAACAAATTCAATTCTAGATAGTTGTGGTAGTTTCAGTTGAACCGGATGAACTACAAGTGACAGGTAGACTAAATAGTGATCCGCGATTTTCTCGGAGATTGCAGCACTAAACCAGCTTTGACAATCAGAACGCACATTTATATGGTCACTACATGATTCTTGTAATTGGCCCAATCGTGATTCAACTCTTGTCGGTTCTCGAATGGTGGGTTGCATTCCATAATGTGTAAGCAAATCTAAATAATCTAAAACAATCTTTCGGGTATCGTCCAGTATATTAATATTTACATCACCAACTATACAAATAGCATTGCAAGACTTCTTGGAATCAAGAACTAAACGTAATTCCTCCAAAAAGGAAGTCACATTGGTACACGGTGGACGATAACATGCCAACAGCGTAAACAATTTTGTTTTACAAGATAGAGTCAAAAACAGTAATTCAGCCTCATGTACCGCAGGAAACTCGATATCACAATACCATGAACATTTAACAAACACAGCAATTCCTCCACCTCGCCTATTTTGTCTGACATGGAAAAATGCATCAAAACCATTAAGCTGATACAATTCAACTTCTGTATTACATAAGTTTACTTCTGTTATCACCAAAACATCTAAAATGTCAGCACAACTCTCAACGAACGCAACCAGCTCCAACCAGTGCTTACGTAAACTTCTAATATTTACATGCAAAACCTTTATAGATCCTTCAAGAGAAACTTCGGATGCTAATAAGTTATTCCGTAATGATACGACATCGGGAACACTACAAGACTCGACAGGCATGAATAAAGACAACTAATCATTTCAGATCAAGTTATCAAAATCGGAAAGAGATTTGATCTGTTTTGCGCCTTCGCCCTCTATCTTTCTAATGAAAACCTTTCCGTTTTTCACCCACGCAAACCGATAATGATTTTGCTTACACCAGTTTCTCGCTTTCCAAAAAAGCTCTCGATTCTTCTGCGTTAAGTTCTCGTTGAAGTACAACTTTGAACCCAGCCAATGAAGTCCGCCTTGCTTGGATCGCACATCCATCCAGCGATTTTTAACATCTTCGTTCTTAAAACGGACTATAATAGGTGGAGTAGTGTTTCGTTTTGTAGGAAGCCTATGAACTTCTTGAATATCATCTATATCAAACGGAGTTACATTGAATTCTTGTGCCATTGTAGGCAACAGTGAACGCAGGTTCTCATCAGTTGAATAGCTCAGCCCATGTATCTCCATATTCAAATTCCTACTACGTTGTTCATGATCATTTAGTGCCTCCCGAGCAAGGTTTAGTTATTTTGCTTGTAGATTCAACTTGGTCTCCAGGCTGACGACTTTCGTGTTGAGATCCTTTACCGCCTTACTATGATCGGCTACGGTAGCGCATAGTTCGTCGTACTTGTTTGAAAAGTACTCCAGAGAGGTCTCAATTGATTGGACAGAATCCTTAAGGGAAGACAACTTCTCAACGGCCTCCTTAATGGCTATTAAATCATCATTACACGATGGGAGATATGCTTGAGATTTTCCACCGCCGATTTTAGGGGCATTAATTCGTCGAGCTTTGTAGAAACTTCAGCTAAGTCAGGTGAACAGGCCGTTGACTGTGAACTACGACTCTCGGAGTTGCGACACGTACGGCATTTCCAAGCATCCCTCTTTTCAGCACTCATAGACTTAAATGTGCTGTCAGCTACCCCTGAGCACTGAGTGGCTGTGGTAGGCAAACTTATACCCCTGTCACACGGGCATTTCGATCCTTCTCGAATCCGATCTCCATCGAACTTCCCGAGCACGCTCGAGTTTTGACGCTGCTACACGGCCACTTTCAATGCGCATTGAATGGTTGACCTGTGCAAATGAATAAACGGAACTCATTAATTTCGCGTTTCCTATGTAACAGCGATATTAGTGGTAATTTATCGTATACCGATGTAAGCATCATTTGTAGCTTCGCGCGCATGTCCGTCTAAGGTTACGACAGTTCACCGGGGTCGAGGATGCAAATGGCAGCCGTCGAGCCGTCTTGAAATTCTCAATCCTGTTATGGGAACTGTCTTGAATCAAGCAGGATCAAAGTTCGATCCTGCTTGGAAGCGGCCGTGTAGCACCATCCGATCTACATTGGGTTCAAGCAGGTTCGGTCGAGCAGGATCGAAAATGCCCATGTGACAGCCGGGTATTACATTCAAAACATTGCAGATATCTGCCATCTCTTGGTAGGGACCTATTACAAGCAATACAATCGTGTACCGACATAACGACTAACACAGTTTGTGTATTGCAGTCAGTGACAATGAATAAAATAAAACAAATATGGAGCTATAGCTCACCTGTTAAAACAAGCAGAATCAATTGAGCAACTGATCAACGTTCGCCACTGACTGCGAGCCGTCCCAACATGGAAGTTGCTTAAATATCTTGAAGGTAGATGCCGCACATGCGTTGTAGTGGAGTGAGATCTGGCCGATACGTAGATAACACACGTGTTGTTCCCTACTGCCACCAAACTTGAAAACCGGACTGAAGTGCAAAGAAGACAGGGTAGCCAGGATGAGATGAGATGATGTGATAACAGATGAAGGAATGAAGACGGCCGGAAGTTACGATCTAAGGCAGACACTGCCTTAGGACACTGCCAGAGTTGATGAGAAGTCCGAGCAGTGCTCATAGCCTTTGAGCGAGGTCTGATTCCTGGAGAAAGCAGACGAGGCTGCGAATTTTGGAGTATCTTTCCGTGAATGCGCCTCTGGGATGTAGGATATCGTCCACCGTACAATTCCTGCAATGGCCAAGGTATTTTTCCCGCACCGCAGCATATGCACCGCAATGCAGTAGGATATGTTCTATAGTTTCAATTTCCTGACAATGTATGCAGTTTGCGTTGTCTAGAGAGCCAATCTTGAGTAATTGAGATTTAATGAAAGCGCTTCTTGTTCGCAACCTGAAGAGCAAGGTCTGTGCACTGCGGGAAAGACCTTTCAGTGGGAGATCAAGTCGACGATTTTCCAGGATGTCCCGGATCCCAGGGTGCTGCATAAGGACGATCTCATTTATGACCAATTTTCTGTCGCTGTCTCCCGGTGTTGGTAAACTAGGGCTAGAATTATGGTGTGCAGCAGAAGCAAGTTGGTCCGCTTAAAAATGAGCTGCACCACATAGCACGCTCCTAGCCAACCATCATCATGAATGACAGCGTTCTCGCCATAGATTTGTTGAAAATGGGAGGCGTACGCCTTTTCTGTGGCACTTGTGCTGGTCATAATTGTCGCAAGAGTGGCATACGCCCCCCCCCCCCCCCGTTTTCAACAAATAATGTGAGATAACGATATCATTCGAGATGACGGTTGTCTAGAAGCGTGCTATGAGGTGAAGTTCATTTTTAAGAGTGTTGGGGTACACCAGACGTAGAAACATAGGTATCAGAGTAGGATCCGAGGTAGGTAACAGAGTATAAGCGAAGCCGTAAGTACGAGGCAAAGAAACATACAAGAGAGTCAGAAACACCATATAAACCAAGCTTACGAAGGAGCAGATCATGGTTCATTAAGTCAAATGTTTTCGAGACGTCAAAATAGATTGCATCCATTTGACCGCGAGAAAGAATCGGAGAATGTTCGCAGACCGCTTTTGTGCCCCTTTAGTAATAAAATGATGCGCCGTTGTCGTTCGCAAGAATATTACAATTATTGATCTTTACCTCGGGGGTGGCCACCAATGTATTGCTCCATAGACGAAAGCATGCTGGGCGAACGCAATGCATTCTGAACAGGTCCTGGTCGCACGTCACAGCAAACATCAATGTGTACGGGACCTTAAAGATCGCCGTGCCTGTGATCGGAGGCAAATTCGTTTGTAAATACAGCATTTACAATTTGTTTGCACCGGTTTCGAACTCGACCCCGGTAATTATTTGTATCCGATAACACCGCATTAAATGCGCAGTTTTGCGTATGAGGCCTCGTACTGTCGACGACTTCCAAAGATGGCAATGACGACCCGGCATTATGACACACTGAACCGATGCGATCCTCTTAAACTAATGGAAATGCCGGGCAGTCATGTCGCGGAAGAAGCACCGTATAGTTTACACCGGCAAAATACGCTCATCTCTTGGCGTTATAACGACGGGAATACCTTGGCAAGTGCTAAAACGACATGTAAACAAAGTCACGGACTTCAATTGACGTTTGCTATGGCGCCCGACCAGGAGAAGATGGCGCTTTTGCGAAAACCACCCGCTCGAGGGCATACTTACAAAAATGGCGGGTTTATGTCACAGCTGTGATCTTCACCAACACACTCTTCGAAACGAACTTCGCCACATAGAACGCGCCTAGCCAACCATCATCGCGAGTGGCATCATTCTTTCCCCTGATTTGCTGTAAACGGGGGGCGTACGCCGTTTTTGTGGCATTAATGCAGTTCATAATTGCCACAAAAATGGCGTGCGCGCACCGTTTTCGTCAAATCAACCCACGGAAGGCCAGGAGCGCGCTATCCTGTGAGGCTCTGCTTTCAGAGTACACCTTTAGAAATTAACTTCACCGCATAGCACGCTCCTAGCCGGCCATCATCTCGAACGATATCGTGATCTGCCCTGATTTGTTGAAAACTGGAGGCGCACGACTTTTTTTGTGACAGTTATGAACAACATAAGTGTCACAAAAATGGCGTACGCCTCCCGTTTTCAACAAATTAGGTCACATAACGATATCATTCGAGATGACGGTCGGGTAGGAGCGTGATATGTGGTGAAGTTCATTTTTAAGAGTGTGCAGTCCCACTGGCGTGTCAACAGAATGACGTCGAGTTGCAGAGTTTGCCCAATACGAGAGCGGCGCTCTCAATGTTGCCACACTGCTGTCGGCAGAGTGTCGGGGAAAAGGAATACAACACTCTGAGCGAAGCTATTCAGTGACTCCACTCACAACCAACACGAGGGTTTATTTTTATAATATCTATAAAACTTAATATGAATAATACGGTATAATAATCTAGTGCACGCATTGTAATAATATCGCACACTTTAAAAACAGAAATTCACCACATAGCACGCTGAATACTTTACACAGAATACATGTATCTATTGGTTTGTGGAAATCGCAGGGCGTACCCCTGTTCGGGACACTTCACATCACTGCCTAAGTGCACAAAAAGGCGACCCATGTTTTCACCAGCTAAACAGTGATAAAGGTATCATTCAGTACAAAGGGTTGGCTTTTAGCGTGCTATTCGGTGAAGTTACGTTTTTAGAGTGCATTATCAATAATAATGCGGCGGTTATTGATATGACCAATACACTGAACAGTCTCCATAGTTCAAATAAAAGAGCATACAAAATCCAAACAATGTTTCTCCGTTTCTAGACGAGGTTTCATGACCTCCCGATTATATTCATTCTGTGACAGCGAGGCACACAACTGCAGACAGAGAGGAGCAGCAAAACTTTGTTGTTTGGAATTGTTCAAATGAGTGTCGGTAGTACCGGGTCAAGAGCCAAAACTATTGGAATATCACGGAGATATTAGTCTATTCCACCCTCTTCCTTAACTACGCGAGCAATGCCAATTTCTTACTCCCACGAAATACCATAAATGCTGTGAACATTGTGAAATAATGAAGCGCAAGTCGAACAGTTCGGGTGCTTCGCCTTTGTTAGATAACCTACCTTGTTTTCACAGATGGCAGACCCGTTCCTGCTGCGACAGCTATACTACAGCGCTAACATCTTCTATGAGTAAGGGGCTCCAATCCTTCCGCATTCACTTTTATGTTTTTCGACAGTGTTTATTTCCTCACACGCGAGATGTGAGGAAAATGTATTTAGTTAATTTCATTTCATTCCTGCACAGGCGCAATGAAGCCAGTGTTGAAAGCTTCCTATGGCTTTGGGAATATTTTTCAACCGTCAGTGACCTGAAAGCGTGGAGCCAAATTGGATATGATTTTGATAAAAAGGACATGTATCTGATTGGATTCAAGTTCGGGAAGCAGTACAATGTAAGTGCTTGGTATATTTTGTTTATGCTGCACACAACGGTGGTTGAGTCTGATTATTGAGGTGGATGACAAAAGACGATCAACCTAATTCGAATAAATATGTTCATGCTTTGCGCCCATGTCTCAACGCGCGGTATGACATACCGGAGATCAGAGTTTTTCGTAACGCCTTACTAGTAATTGCGTTACTAGTAATCAATTACTTTTTCAATATTTTTTTAAAATAATCAATTAATTTTGTGAGCAGGTAGTTTTCAAAGTAACCCGACTACAATTTTCGGTAATCAATTACTGAGTAATCGATTACTTTTTTAACCTTCTGTCAACAATGGCAACCCTTTTCAGCATACCAATCTGTTCTTGTGTTCCACCACGAGTTCGACTGAAGCAATGACGCAGAGGTCACTGTGACGGCCGTCTCTAGTCCACACGTGTTCCATGCACACCACAGTAATATGCTAGTCCCTTACAACCGCGACCTAGTGAAGCAACAGTAAAATAGGTGACTATATTTGTAGATTGAGCGGGCAGAACATAACAATAGTAACAAGACGAAGCGGATGTTACGATGTTGTTTTAAATGTATGTGTATATAAATCTGTTATAAACGCGTGTATGTGTTTTGTATGCTGCTTTCAAATGTATTTGTGGATTTCACTTATCATGTATGTTGGTGTCTCATATTAGAATTTGCAATAAGAGCTGCATGGTTGCATTCACTTCAGGCTCGTTGGCTTTGCTATGGCCCACAATTTAAAAGTAACGGGAAAAGTAACGCGTTACATTTGTAATCGGTAAATTATTATATTTTTGATGAAGTAATTTGTAGCGGTAAAGAATTACTTTTTTTGCGCAGTAGTAACAGTAATTGTAATCTATTACTTTTTTTGGGTAACGTGTACAACTCTGCCAGATATATTTTGAGTGCACTTGGCAGGGAACGGGTAACGATAACGAAAACGGAAACCGTCTAGGTACAGCAAAACCTCCCGGTGTCGGACACTCGCTGTGCATCCAAAATGTGCCCGACCTGTGGAGGTGTCCGTGTGAGAGACTCAACTGAAAAAAAAAAAAAAAGAAGAAGAACAAGAAAAGCCGGATAAAATGAAAAGATAATGACGAAAATTACGGTAGAGTACCACAATGAGCGTGCTTGCCGGATTTGTTTCAAAAATTCTGGAGGAAAACTAGAACATTTTTACACTGAAAAGATCAAGCTTTGAACAGTGTTCTGCATTGCGTATTTACCCAAGACACTGTCAAAGTTCAGTCTGATATCTAGCAAGTCACTGGCATGCATATTCCTGAGAACAAGGCTTGTTAGCCGTACACAGCGACCGACGGCTTATTTTTCACCTCCATCGTAGCGCAGCTGATTCTCTGCCATAATTCCACTGCTTTTGTCTTTGGCGCTTTCTCTACGAGCCATAAGACACTTTCTCGGGGCCAGTGGTGCAGTCCAGGGCTCAACGTAAGTGGTGACAAGGAGATAGGGTAATGACCTACAGAGTGTCTTTTTTTTTTTTTTTGGCTATAAGGGATATACACATCCTGTTTCCACTTCTATCATCTCTGGGCCGGCGGACGTTCTTGGCCATCTGTTGCGCAACCGTCGAACAACTAATTACGTAAATATCGTTAATTCCCTTTTTCATTATAAAAGCTGCGAAGTTGTCCCAGTGAGAACGTCTGGTCCCTCCGGTCACCTGATATCGTTACCGCTTTCAGAACAAAAGTCCGTTCGATAGATCGTCCGCAAAAAAAAAAAAAAATCGTGAAGGAACACTTTTTTTTTCTTTACTATGGTTATTACGCATCATTTCCTTCCCCCCTAATGTGACAGAGCGAAAGAGCACGCTATCGGACCTTGCGTCCTGGAAAAGTATTAAAGGAAAACAGAAAATGCAACCCAAGATCCCTATACTGTCACCCGATACATTTCTTTTTGTTTTGTTTCCGCAAGTTCGAGCTCATCTTCAACGCATCAGGCGGCACTCTGTTCCTTCACCCTCTCACACTGAGGGTAAAGGAAAGACGCGTCTCCGAAGATGCCCAATGAACGAAACAAAGAAAAACATTGTGTTCTTTCACGAATGCGGGCGATCTCTCGAACCGCTTTTTGTTCTGAAAGCGGTGGCGGTATCAGGTGTCCGGAGGGACCCGATGTTCGCATTGGGACGACCTTGTAGCTTTTGTAGTTAAAAAGTTAATTCAATATTTTTAGGTATTTAGTCACTGGATGGTTGAGCTACAGATGGCCAAAAACATCCGCCGGCCCGGAGATGATAGAAGTGAAAGCAGGATGTCTATGGCCCTTATAGTATTTTGATTAAAAATCTGTATCGAAAACGACGGAGACCATAAAAAAATATCGACCCGTCATTGGCCTTTTCAGCACAAAGGAAGATTAGGATTGATATGGTCGAGACAATCATTTTTGTCCAATGCATTTATTTTGCATGGACGACTCCGTCGTACTTCCAATGTAGGGATTTCCATCCCCGTTTATATAGGGTCCTCCTGGTGCAACGACATCTTATCCGACATAGGGAGGCGTCCGACGTAGGGAATTCGCTCACCATGTATTTTCAATAGGATCCTGCCGCTGCAACGGCATCTTGTCCGACGTAGGGAGGTGTCCGGCTCGGGAGGCTTTCTATTTATTTTTTGTCCGGTTTTTGCATTACAGAAACCGGAAATGTAGGACGTTTCTCAATAGCACGTTTTCCCTAGCACGTTTTTCCGTTACCAGGAACAGAAACGGAAACGAATATGAGTCGGTGACAGTCAATTCCGGTAATGACCATGACTGTTATGCGCTTACATTAGCGTTTTTAGCCTTCAATTCGCTCGAAAAGATGAATTCCCGGTAATACACGTGCTGAATAATGCCACGTGAGAGCCTGAGCGTGTTTGCTGTGAAGCAGCAAAGGCGTCGGACGCCTATAATACCTTAGTCAGACGGCAAACCGAAGTCCGTTAGAGGAACAGCGGTTACTTCACGTGTTGTTCAACCATCATTTCGAGTGACATCGTTCTGTGCCCTCATTTGTTGAAAATGGGGAGGCGTTCACCTCTTTTGTGACAGTTACGCCGTTCACAATTGCCACAAAAAAGGCGTATGCCTCCTGTGTTCAACAAATCAGGGCGGAGAACGATCTCATTCGAAATGATGGTTGTTGGACAACAGTGGAAGTAACGCCGTTCCGCCAACGGAATTAGGTTTGCCGTCCGACTATAGGGTATAAGACGTCAGTTTATACATTGGATTTCCCTCTCTCCCCTCCCCCACTACGCGCTCCTACAAAGAAACGGCCTGCTCCCACAAACCGTGGGTGTGAATCCGCCCCTGGCTGGCGGCATCGTAACCGTAGTTCCGTTAAGGGACATTATATTGAAAGGCTCGGACCAGAAATGTAAAACGAAAACGAAAACAAACTATTTTAGTAACAAAAATGGAGATGGTCTCGAAAATAAACCCGTTACTATTCCCGGTAGTTAGTGCGGAAACTATACATGAAGCGTTGGAAGATGTGCCTCGTTTGTGTGCAATTACTCGGTACACTCTTAGTTTACTCTTAGTTTCGTCGTTTACTGCCTCGACTGCGTCGCCCTCTCGCGTTCTGGTTTGACGCCTCTCATTAATTCCTCGAGTGCAGGAGCACCCTCGGCTCGTAAAGCCTGGGTGGTCCCCAATGCGTGTTGCCCTTAACGTGGTAACGTTACATACACTCTTAAAAATGAACTTCACCGCATAGCACGCTCCTAGCCAGTCATAATCTCAAATGATAGCGTAATCTGCCCTGATTTGTTGGAAACGGGAGGCGTACGCCTTTTCTGTGACAATTATGAACAGCATAAGTGTCACAAAAAAGGCGTACGCCTTCCACTTTCAACAAATCAGGGCAGATTACGATATCATTTGAGATTATGACTGGCTAGGAGCGTGCTATGCAGTGAAATTCATTTTTAAGAGTGTACTGCCAACAGGGGGGGGGGGGTAATATATTTATTAGACAAAAAGGGGAAAAAAACGGGGGAAAGGTCAACCAAACGAGACGTTGGCTGACCTTCCTTGACCTGCTACTTCCAGAAATAAGAAATAACAATAAATAAACGAAAAGATATGAATTAAAGAAAGAAAGAAATCGGAAGGAATAAGAAATAAATGAATAAAGAATATTAAGAAATAAGAAATAAATAAAAAGAAAAAGAATTTGGAAGTAAGGAAAACTAACAAATGATGAAAGAAGGGTGAGGTAGATTAAAGACAACGATGACAAAAAAAATGACGACTAACAAACGGTGAAAGAATGATGAGATGGATCACAGAAGATGACTTTAAAAGGAAAGCATGAGGTGAATGCGTTGAGGCTGAGAGTGGGGCACAGAAGAATGAGATTGCACGACTGAGCTCACAGGCTGTTCATAAGACCTGAATCGCTCAAGAAAGTCAGAACTGCTTTGTTCACAGACCGCTGTGTGTGATCTCGTGCTGGGCCGAGCAGAGTGCATGGACAGAGAAAAGTCCGTGCACCGCAGCTCGAGTAGGCGTCGTCTCAGCGTGGCTCGAGGGGTGTCGAATCTGTGACAATCGAGGAGAAGGTGTGGCACATCAGCTTCAACAGCGCTAGTGTGGCATTTGGGCGACAGGAGACGACCCATTTTACAGAGAAGTACTGCCAACAGGGTTTAATATTGCCACCCATTCAAGACGTCTAACCGTAACACCTTTTAGGACTAGCGTATGTGACAGCCCGTTAGCACCTCGAGAGTATAAATACTGAACCTTTTCTCCTAAGAGTGTAGCACTCAACTGACAGAGTTGGATTTAGTTTACATTGTTTTGAGTACTGTAGTGTTTTGCATTGTCGATGTGCATTTTGTTTCATACACCAATATTACAATGTCCCGTGTTATTGCTCCCAGGCAAGGCTTGTGCAGATCTGGAATCGTACAGGCCAAACGTTGAACTTCAGCTCGTTTAAAATATTACCCATGCGCGAGTAAGTAAGATTTATGTATTTTTCTCAGTGTACGAAGGGGCTGTTCTGCTAGAAATCGATAACCGTCGTTGCAGTGACATCGAGAACTACGCTAAGAAAGCTTTGTGCACGATGGACTACGGCCCCTGTGTTCGCACCATGCTTGCGCTTTGGCGCAAGAGTGGATCAAAATTCAACAAACTCACACCGTTCATCAGGTATTGTGCAGATCTATATTTCCGAGAAGAGGTTAGCTAAATAACCTCGCTATCATACCGCGCACGTTAAAACCTTTTTTGACACCTACACACAGAAAAATCATCGTTCGAAAAACAACTTCGGCTTGTCTATATTTTTCACCTTTAAAAGTTTCTTCAAAGGTAACACGCCAGCAGATCATTAGCCATTCTTTCGTTCCCGAAGTCAGATAGGGCCTGGAGAAGTGTTCTTGCAGTATGAAGGACTCTTGAACAATGGTTGTTTTTCTGTGCGTAGTTAAAATCACCAGAGTTTTGCTTTGAAATAGTCCTAGGTCATACCAAGCCGTTTCGCATAAAATGTGCTCTTCATCACTTCCGCACTGGCTTCCACTACAAAAAGTTCAACGATAACAAAAAGGACGTTTCGACACCTATGCCGGCGTTGCCTCACCAGCTTGTAAAACGTAATGAAGACTGTGACAGTGTGAAGAAGTGTTACAAAGATCATGACTCCTGGCTTTTGGCCTGTTTTCAGCTCCATAAAAGGTGCTACTTGTTTATAAAACCTACAAAGCTCGCAAAAATCTGGAGTCGTTGTTTCAGACTCACAAGGGCTATCTTCCATCGAGTATTAGCTTTAAAGTTGACGGCGCACCAGCGTCCACATTCAAAAATTACATCTCTTTGAGAGTTCTTCATACAACCATTCTGTGAACTTTTCTTATCTTCGAGAACGAAAGAATGGCTGAGATCCCATGGCGTTCGGCTTTCGAAGAAGCTTCTAAAGGTGGAAAATACGTAAGTCGGAGCTCTTTCGCGGGTTTTTGTTGTGTGAGTATACCACGTCAAACTGGCTGCACCTGGCTATACAGCGAGCTGCAGGCACGCATGTACGAGGGGTGTACAAGTCAAACCGGGACTTTCTGTCTCCTGAGTGTACAAAGCGCTCGCGCTACTTCCTTTCCGTCATTTTCAAACGCCACAGGCCTTCGCGTTCACCACATGGTGGTCCAAAGTTTGTGCAAAGAGAAGACACGGGCTGGACAAGATGGCCGACAACAAGGTGAGCGCCCACATCGAACAGCGAATTGTCATGAAGTTTCCCGAGAACGAAGGCGTAAAGTTATCTGAAATTCACAGAAAACTTCAGGCTCGTTTGAGTGGTGCAAACGGTTCCGAGACCGCCGTACATCAGTGCAGGACGATACCGGCCCGGGCGGCTCAGAGCCCAGTGTCAGAGTTCCTGAGGATATCCAACTTGTGGAGCGCCTGATCCTCAAGGACCGACGGATAACATGTCTCGAACTGGGTCGAAAGACGGACCTTTCTGTGGGAACGTTGAACACTATCATTCATGAATACCTCCAGTTTCGGAAAGTTAGTGGCCGTTGGAAGCCGAGGCAGCTCTTTGTGTTTGACCGGCAGAGAAGACCGGAAATCTCCCGAGAAGTTCCGAAGCGCCCTGTCTGCGTGTAAGGTCATGGCCACGGTTTTCTGGGACAAGGCTGGCATTGCTCATGTTGATTTTCTGCCCAGTGGTACCACCATGAATAGTGCATATTACTGCCAGGTTCTCAGGAATGTGCATAAGGCGCTCAAGTAAAAACGACCGGGCCTCATCACCAAAGGAGCCCTCCTCCTACAGGACAATGCACGCAGCATGCCGCGCATCTCACGACACGCACCTTACAGGAACTTGGCTGGGAGTTGCTGCCACATCCCCCTTACACTCCAGACCCTGCCCCCAGCGATTTCTATATCTTCGGGCCACTGAAGGCGTTCCTTGGGGGCCGCCATTTCAGCTGGGACGACGAGGTCAAGAATACGGTCCGGTCATGGCTGCTACGGGCCGGTGAGGATTTCTACACTTCTGGCATCCAAGCCCTCGTGAAACGCTAGGACAAGTGCATTCGTGCAGCTGGCGCATTGGCGCAGAGCGTGCTATGCGGTGAAGTTCAGTTTTTAGAGTGTGTGGTGAAGTTCATTTTTAAGAATGTGGATGTGTAACTTCGAACGGCGAACCAATGACTCCATGGCCAAAAAAGTCCTAAACTACTTTAACTTCACACTATAAAAACAAAACTCCACCGCATAGCACGCTGTGCGCCAACCAGTGGCACGAATGATATGGTTATCGCTTCTGATTCGAAGAGAGAGGTGGGCGTACGCCTTTTTTGTGGCAATTTGGATACTATGAAAATTGCCACAAAAAGGCGTACGCCCCCCATCTCTCTTCGAATCAGAAGCGATAACCGCATCATTCTTGCCAATGGTCGGCGCACAGCATGCTATGGGGTGAAGTTCTGTCTTTAGAGTGCAGATGTGTAAGTACATGTCCTCTTGTCGCCACCAACGACATCATCTGCAACTTTCTTTGCAACATTATTAATTGGTTAGCATTACAACGGTCGTGCGAACGAAAACTTGCTGCTTTATAAAAGAGATGTGGTCCCTTTTACGAGCACACCCTTAAAAATGAACTTTGTTGAAACAGATTTGTTGAAACCGGGAGGCGTACGCCTTTTCTGTGACACTTAAGCTGTTCATAATTTTCACAGAAAAGGCGTACGCCTCCCGTTTTCAACAAATCAGCGCAGATAACGATATCATTCGAGATAATGGTTGGCAAGGAGCTTGCTATGCGGTGAAGTTCATTTTTAAGAGTGGAGTGTGGATGACTGCTGACAAGGGTGTTGCCGAAAGAGTGTCGAGGCCATCCAGCGACGTCGTGAAGCTGAACAGAGGAACAACGAAAGTGTCATTTGGCAAACGCAGCTCTACGAAAACGACAGGAGCGTGCTGCTGAGACAGATGAAGATCGGCAACACCATTTAGTGACTGAAGCGAACTCTCGCAGATGTGAAGTGGACCTCGCAAAGCGGCAAGCAGAGGCTGCAGCGGTACAGCGAAAACGACAGACGTACCATGTGAATACAATACATAACACAATACATGCATAAGAGAATACGTCTAATGCTAACGCATTTCCGCCGCGTTAATTACATTAATCGCCCTTCAAATTCGTTTTTACGCGAAGACGATATGTTTCCGCAAACGTTGCTCAGAGTAAAGACCGCGATCCCAAGAAATTCGCATGAAAGCCACACTTAAAAATGAGGTGGTGGTGGTGGCGACGAACCGGCTTGCCGTTGTTGGCCTCACGTATGTGGGCTGCGTCACGACTGTAGCCAGGATGAGATGATATGGTGTGATAACAGATGAAGGAAGGATGACGGCAGAAATTTAAGATTTAGGGCTGTCACTGCAGAGTTGCCGAGAAGTCCGAGCAGGATTTATAGCCTTTGAGCGAGGCCAGATTCCTAGAGAAACTAGACGAGGCTGCACAATTTGGAATGTCTTTCTGTGAAAGGGCCTTTGGGATGTAGACATCATCCACCGTACAGTTCCTACAATGGCAAAGGTATTTTTTCCGCACTGCAGCATATACACAGCAATGCAGTAGGATCTGCTCGGTAGTTTCAATTTGCTGACAATGTATGCAGTTTGCGTTGTCTAGAGAGTCAATCTTGAGTAATTGTGAGTTAGTGAAAGCGCTTCTTGTTCGCAACCTGAAGAGCAGAGTTAGTGTACTGCGGGAAAGTCCTTTCTGCGGGTGATCAAGTCGACGATTTTGCAGGATGTCCCGGATCCCAGGGTGCTGCATTAGAACTATCTCATTGATGACTTATTTTCTGTCGCTGTCTCCCGGAGTTGGCAAACTAGGGCTAGTGCTGTGGTGTGCCGCAGAGGCTGGTTGGTCCGCTTTTTCGTTGCCACTAATGCCGACGTGGGAGGGGATCCATTGCAGGGGGATGTCTTCACCGATTGTCTTGTGTTGGGCACATGACGTTCGCATACACTGGGCTGGAATGCTATTGCATGTGGGGTTCATCTCCATTTGCAGAGCACTACGCGAGTCCGTGAGGATGACAGCCTTGATGATTCCCTTAGCCTGTACTGCAGCTGCTCCATGTAATATTGCCAGAAGCTCTGCCGTCGTAGAGCATATTGGGTATCGAACTTATTTTCCTTGCCATGCCACATCTAATGATGGGATATAAAAGGAGGAAGTAGCGCTCCTACACTCCGAGTCAACAGAGTCGTCTGTGAACACCAGAGTGTGAGCATGAGAAGTGTCACTAATTATGACCTCAGCAGTTGCCTTGGCTTCCAGTGAGCTGGATTCGCCCTTCTTTCTTAACCCTGGAATGTGCAACGAGATATTGGGCATTACTTCACGCCATGGAGTAGCAGGTCGTGGGATACATTCGTCGTACAGTAGGGGGCAATTGGCGTGCGACCTAGCCAGGCGGCCTAGGGACGCGGTGAGGTTGTCTTGAGGACCGGTGAGAAGTTGTTTCTTGCCCAGAAATGTTGCATTGTTTATGGACTGGAGCCCTCTGAGGTTTGGAAGGATGCTGACGGGCATTTCCTTTGAGTCCAGATAGGTATAGGTAATGCTGGAGAAGCTGGGTAGACCAAGCGCTGTTCGTACACCGGCTCGATGGAGACGCTCGAGGTTCAGCCATTGTGTTGGCGACAGGTCAAGGTACGGCGTCGCATACAGAGTACGAGATAGAATAAGAGCTCTGTGCAGAATGAGCATGGATCGTGCATTACAGTCCCATGGTTTGCCACTGATTCGTCTGAGCAAATTTAGCGATTTCTTCCCTTTAGCAATGGTTTCGCTCACCTGCTTCGTCCAGCGTAAGGAGCTGTCAATAGTGACACCAAGGTATTTGCATGCTTTACATCTTGGAACAGGGATGTTATTGATGCTTAGACATGGGAAATCCCTACCAACCTGTTTCCTTGGGGGGGATGGAGACAAGACATTGGGACTTTTCTGGTGATATTTCCAGCCCTCCCTCCGACAAGGCCTCGTTGATCGAATTTAGTGCTACGTCGGCTGAGTCGCGAATCTTCTCCTTGTTCGATCCTGCTATGCGGAGACAGATATCATCGGCGTATATGGTCAGTTGTGGCGCATATGGTGTAGGGCGCATTCGTTTGTGGATCCCAGCCATGAGTAAGTTGAACAGCGTGGTGGACAGTACACTGCCCTGCGGGACCCCTCGCTGAAAAGATTTTGTGGAACTAATGTGGCCGCTAACAGACACGTCGAACTTTCTGTCTGACAAAAAGTCTACAATGAATCTCAGGAGACGCCCAGTGATCCGATCCTGGCTTCAGTTAGGGCCAATAAACAGGCTAAGTGCTTTACAGAATCGTATGCTTTCTTCACATCTAAGAACAAGGCAAGAGCGAATGCATTTGACTCCCTCGCCTGCCTTAGTCCTGTGGCCACTTCAGCAATTGCGTCCGATGTACCTGAGCCTTTCCTGAAGGCTGCAATATGTTCAGGGAAATGGTGACCTTGCTCTAAAGCCCATGACAGCCTCTTTTGAACAATTCTTTCCAGTAGCTAGTAAAATGGGACGATACGAGGACAATTGATCAGGCGGGATCAGGCGGGCGATGGATCAGGATGCCCTTCTCTAATATAGGGATGACACGGGCGTGTTTCCAATCAGAAGGTATGCTTCCCGAACACCAGACCTTGTTGAATAGGTGGAGGAGAGAGACAAGTTGTTCGTCGCCTAGGTTCTTCAGGGCCCGATTCGATATTCCGTCTGGCCTAACGGCGCTGCGTCGCTTTAGGCCCTTGAAAGCTTCCTGTAGCTCAGTCATGGTAATGTCATCATCTGTTGGGGAACCATCGGAAGCAGAGACCCTAAGCGATGGACGAAGGTCATTGCAGCTGGCCACTTGCGCTAGTTCTGTGGCAAACTCTTCTGCAAGATCCTTAGGCTCTCTTTTGTATGAAACGGACAGCGTGACCAACGGGTTTGACGATTGAGGCAGGCGTTCAATGGCTCTCAGTGTCCTCCACACTTTTGTGACAGGGGTGTGAGCATTAAGGGACTCACTAAACTGCTTCCACTGTGTGCGCCTCAGTGGCGCACACAGTGGAGTGAGTTTTAATACGTGTCTTCTATATGCAGCCGAGATTCGCTTGTACGAGATCCAGTCGACCTCTAGCCCAGTTCTTATTGCTCTTCTCTGTGCCCGACGTCGCACGGCTCGGAGATTGAGGTACTTAACGTCAGGAACAGGCATTGAGGCTGGATAAGATACTGTCTTCGTACTATTTGCAAATGACGTCTTTATACAGTCAAGCAGATCATCTGCCGTGGAGTTGGTCAGTCCCTGTCTGTATTTCTGCCAGTTCCTTATTTTCTTCGTTTTCGTGGGCACATAATTCCCACGTGGGGACGACAGCACAATAGGGAAGTGGTCCGAACCCCATGTGTCGGGCTCAGTTTCCCACTTTAAGGTGATATCCGGGGTAACCAGGGTGAGATCAGTGGCATTCATATATCGAGGTGGCCTCATATACGTCGGATCACCATTGTTCATGACAACTAGGTCACTGGTAGCCAAGTAGTTAGCAATGGCGTTACCTCTTCTGCAATTCCTGTGACTGCCCCACAGAGTGTGGCTGGCATTGAAGTCTCCACAGATGATCAAACGTCCAGAACAAGAATGTTACGCAGGCTCTTTTTATCGTCCACCGTACAGACGATCTACTCCCATACGTCGTCGACTTCGTTTCGCCACCGCGCAAAGCATGCTGGGGGCCGATCAACCTTATTAGCCTTTTCGGCCTATCCGCCAACGCGTTTTTCCCGCTTCTTCCCCACGACAGCAAAATATAATCTCGAACAGGTCTCCTCGTCACGGGACATGTTTGTAAACAGAGGGTCCTGTGTTTGGGGGACATTGGATTTATGTAAACTGGTATGATACGACATCAAAGAAGCTGGTGTCGGCAATTACGACTGTCGGAGGTACACTAGGCAGCTAGTAAGATATCAGGCAATGGGAGATAAGGTCGGAGAGGCCTGCACTGCCTCTTATTTGAAGGAGGAATCGATATGCTGCGTGACCAGTCACAAGTGATAAACTTTACGAATTTTTCACTAGGTGGTCAATATCAAACGGTGTTAACCCAGAAAGCATCCTTTGCGTCGTCGTACGACATGGCGGAAAAAAATTTGTCACAAAAATCACCAGATGGATGAAAGACAGAAGCGCAAGCAAGACGGAACGAACACTTGCCGCTCATGCACTCATGTACTCGAGGAACAACGCCATCGTCAAAACGCAAGTATTCATTCTCCAATCTCCCTATGGCTACGAAAATTTCTTCGTTGAACGCCATTCCACGTTTAAACAATCCTGAAACACGCCCGTGTGTTAAAATGTCCATCCCAGTATTTTGACATGCAAATGAACCGAAACCGAAAAAGTGCACCTGAGGCTTACGTAGACCACAAAATAGTTTATCCTGCGAGCTGAGTGGCACCTACTGGAATCATCTCCATCGCTAAAAAATAAAGTGGCCCTCAGACGTGAAATTAGCGCTGTACTCATCGCGGAATTCGCGATGGATATTTTAACGCACGTGTGTGTTTCAGGATTTGTTAACGTGAAATGGTTTGCAAATAGGATAGTCTCTCGATCTTCTCGATCGCTTGTGCACGAAATACCCTAATTGAAAAGGTAATTAACGAATTTTAGGTAAGTAGTCATCTTGTAGTGGACACATTCTTCGAGAGGATGTTCGGATGGCCGAACTCAACTGCAAAAGCGACATCTATGCTGCTGCCATATACCTTTTTTCATATATAAAAATCCCGTAAAGACTAAAAAAGAAAGCACGTTGTACAGCAGGGGTTCTCAACTGGCGGGGGATTCCTCCCTGGAACAGAGTTTGAGAATATCATAGGGGCAATAAAACCATGCAAGTTTCGTCTTCATTGGGCGCTTGCGTGCACTCTCTCTCTCTCACCAGAAAGGTTCAATGGGGTAGGTTTTGCACAACGTGACCTTCAACTCAGATAAACAGGATCAAACAACAACTGAAAAGATCACTGTTGCCGCTCACGGTGCGCCGTTACTACAAATATGAGCCCCTACCAACTGGCACATAAAACTGCTGATGATGACGGCGTTTAATGCAACAGCTTCTTCCTGTGTTTTTTCTGTGAGAAATATAAGAGTAAGGATTTTTATATCAAAACGTATGAGAGCCTCGTGTGTGTTAACCACGTTCAAGCAGCGAAAGTGAGAGTGTTGTTGCAATTTTTGCCGCTGTTGCAGTTATATGTTCAACTATCTTTGATGCGTCTTACACATTTTTTTTTTGTCTTTCAACACAGGGCTATTCGTCACGCATTCTTAACTGATCTTCGTTGGTACGGATCGGGAAATATAAATCGGTACACATACCGTGTTCAGAGGATCATCCTGGATGTATTTTTCCAGCTGCTAAGCGAGGAAACTACGTACGTATACACCGTCAAAGCTGAGTAAGCTTTCAAGTGCCCTAATCGTGACATCTTAGACGTTTAATGCCATCACGAATCAATATGATGTTAAAGGGGCCATGCAATGATTTTCGCGAATTCCGAGTACTCTGTCGGAAACAGTTCTCACGATCCCTCAATATCATACACACTTTTAGCCGTATTCAGTGCACCGGTGGGCGCACCTACTACTCAAAAATAGCGAGGCGTGATCGCATGATACATCCTTTCGAAGCGGGCCTACGTCACCAACCGTCCAGTCCTCTCAGCCAATAAACCTCTACCCGAGAAACGTCATCATGACGTTGGTAGACATACCGAAACCGAAAGAGCTCGGAAGGGGAGAGCTGGGTTCCACGAATTGGATATTGTTTGCTGCCTGCTATTGAAAGAAAAGTAGGACCGAAGGTCGTGTCCCTTTCAGAGACCATCGTAATCCCCTCAAGACCTTGGCTTTCGAGCGTGACCTTGTTCGCCACTAGATTTGAACGTAGCTCAACTCTACCAAACTCGAGGCGCTGTCGAACACTATGACGTCATTTATTTACAAACAGGTAGAGGTCTATTGTGGACGACCTGGGGCACACACACCGTGGGACCACGTGGGTGCATGGTTTCGGGGGTGCATGACTCCGTCGTATATCTGCCGTCGAAGTGAGTAGAAATATTGATACGGGCAGCAGAGCGTGGCGATGGCAAAAAAATATAATGGCAATGTAACAATATGGCGAAACGCAAATTGTCAGCGACGGAGGAAGAGGGGGGGGGGGGTTGATGGCAGGATAGGCCGGGAGGAAGAGATTATGCGACGCACACAGCGTCTGCGTATCGTTCGGTACGCAGCAGCTCCCAAAAATGCCACCGACATCGGTATTTTCTAAAGAAGAAGAAGCTCACAGAGTAAAACGGTGCTCCGGTAACCATGATGACAATCAATGATTATATTGCACTTCTGGTACGATTCTGTGTCAGGGATTAGATATAGTTTTAGCTCCAGGTCAAATTTAATCATATTTCATGGCGCAGTTGCAAGCTTGCCTACAAATTTTGCAATTTGCTCCCATAAGACCGTGTGTGAATCGGCAACATCCTCTGTAAATGATGTCACGGCCAGTTCTCCTCGCAGGCGGGTCGTAGCAGCCGCCGTTCATTGCCGTGGTTAATATCGAATATTTCGCTGTTTGAACGACCTTGAGCTTCATAATTCACAGGGTGTATGCTTTAGTGCAGAGGAACAAATTAAAAATGACGGTAGGCTTGTCAAATATCCTTTCATGGTCTTGAAGAAAAGGAAACCGATTTCATTAGAGGGACGAAACGCGACGACAGGTCTATGACGATCACATATAAATTTCGTCAGTGCACGCTGATCAGCGGGCTTTGTTATTGTCATGAGTCTGCTGCGCAGCTCATTGCAAGAGGTGTCACAAAGAAAAACGACCGTTCTTGGAGCCTTCATGGTGCTGTGAACCATGGTGCTTCATGGTATTGTGAACTCATCTTCTTGTGAACCTACACCCTAAGAAAAAGAAGTAGAATTTCCTACCCAAGCTGGTCGCCCCACTTGCGATTTCTCCTCCGCGTGTATAAGCCTAATCGTCCCTTTCCCATGCTCCTCTGGCTCACGTTTGCTCTAAGAAACGAAGAGTAGAACTTCCTACCCAAGCTGGTAGAACGACAGTTTCAACTCTGTAGTTTATTTCTACTCTGCAGTTATACCCAAAAGGTAAAACCGGTTCGAGTAGAAATGTGGTTGCAATACAGCTCTACCGAGATGGGTAGAAAAGTCTACATTTCTTTTTTTTCTTTCTTAGAGTGTATCTCCAGGAACGAAGAAGAAGCCTCCGGGTCTACATTCGCAGAACCGTTTAACAATGAAAAGTGCGGACGAAGAATTAAATCAATGCTTTTTCCGAACAGTTATTTTTCTTTCTGTACAGCGGCTGGCTGTATGACAGTGCGTTCCTGCAGCTACACCTCATATTCTCTAACGGTTTATGCTTATAGGTGTGCTACCAATAACTTAGTGGCCACAGCCTGGTACATCCGTACGTACATGGAAACTGACGCGGATGTCCAAAAGGTTAGTGTGTTCATAACTTTCATTAATACCAGTGCGGTCAGTTGTAGCGAGGGTAGAGCCAAGCGTTCCATGCAGTAGGTGAAAATTGGGTAAAATGAAACGTGAGGCATTATGAGACACTTCGGAAGAGACATCTCATGATACTAGAGATTTATTAGATTCCCAGTTGTCTCTGCTTCCCCACTTTCGTTGAATTACAAATTGTCATGATTGGTCGAAAAGTACCTGCGAAAGAAACAAGAAACAAATGAGAAAACAGACACCCTGTGTCGGTGAGGTTCGAACTCGAGTGGGAGAATTGAATACTACATTGTTTTTTCTCTCGATGCATGCACGTTGATTTTCGGGGACCTCTAATCACTGTTGCTGTTGTGAATTGTTGTCAGGTAATTGGAGTGAAACACGAGCAAAAAGGCCTCTTTCGACCGTTAGGGTACCTTGAGAAGACGATGTATACACAGGATAGAACATAAAAACTTTGCGTACTGGGAAGATTATAGTATTAGATATATAGCATAAATATGTATATTATACTATATACAGGGTGGTCCACCAACCCTGATAGAAATTCATAGTAAAAAACGTAGGCCCCGGAGAGACATGCGGTCAAGGGATTTTTTTCAGCCAATAACTTTTGCCACATATTGGTAACAGAACAGAGAACCGAACCGCCTCAGGGTTTGCGTTTGGTGCCGTCATGGACATGCGATAATTTTCTTGAATGGAGGCAGTCCAGTACTGAACCAAAACAGAATTCACATGGCTGCATTCTTGAATAATATCCTTATACTAGCTGACTCTTCTGTTTGGCGAGGCGACACGTTTTATCCCAAGGGACCGGACAAAATAAGACGCCTGTAGCTTTCAAATATAACTCTTCACTTCAGTGTTCGGCTGAAACATCGTCGATTCTTCCCAACGCTAGAAACATTGAGTGTGTGCCCGCATTGTTCTTTCTCAATTTCAACAAAAAAAGCAATTGACATCACAATTGAGCCTCTGTACGCAATAAGGGGATAAGTCGAAAAATTCCAAACCGAGAAAAGTGCAAGTGAATATTTGGTTAAGTAATCGCAGATAAGTTTCCATGAATAACGCAAATGCAAAATGTGCAACACATATGCATGTGTCTACTCTACATGCATGTCCCATTCACATCATTTCTGTGCGTGCGATTGAGCAGAAATTCAACAAAATCCAGGAGCATGACATATCCCCTTTTTCTATATAACAACGCACGCGCAGGGTTTTCGTGCAGGAAAAAACACTTTTCACGGGTCGGACTTTCATGGTGACGGCAGGATGGCCGAAGTTACCTTTGGGCAGTGGAGCAGCCTAGGTCGTGATTATCGTGTTGCTAAACGAGCATAATCTTGAAAATAACGTTCTGCATGGCCAGCAAAATATGGCTGATTAGCACAGTGAGCATGTTTTTTCGATTACAACGCTCAGTAGCACTGCTGACACGGTCACATGAGGTAGGAAGAACATGTTTTTCGAGTCGAAGACGATGTTCATTTCCGCATCGTAGCAAAATTTAAACTACACCATTTGTAACCATGTGTAGAAAAGGGGCCTGATCTGGCTGTCCATCCCATTGACACACATGCATTACCCGTTTCTTACGCTCCTGCAGCAAGTCAATAAATTGCAGTATGGTCCTAAATTCTATTTAGCAGGTATATACTGGTATGTAGATGTCATTGCAACAAAAACACTAAAAAGGGGATAATTCGACTTATCCCCTTATTGCATACAGAGGTTCAATTTTGCCTCGTTTCACCCCACTTTACCCTGCTCCATTGGAAGGCAGCCGATGTCCTGTGTATATGTTCAGCCAAATCACTCGAAGTATTCACATAGACACCGGGTTGAGGTTTTCATCTAAACTCGTCGCGTCACGACATGACTGATTTGCGCGCCGCATTCATTATCAATTGTTTCGGCGCGTTTTGCTTTAGTTGAGGAATGGCCGCAGCAGAACAACTTGATTTGCACGACAGACGGCATATCATCTTGTGGGGTACCGTTTAGTCCCCACGAACGTGGTGTAAGATCGTCATCGACATGTGATTAAATCGGGGTGTTGAACCGCAAAAATACGGGTTTGGTTCGGGTTCGGGTTTGCGTTGCTTGAATTTCGTTCCGGTTCAGCTCCGGTTCGGTCGCACCAAAAATCGAACCTGTTCAAAGCTTCCATCTTATATCTTCACAAAAAATATTTTGTTGTGGAACTGCTGTTGTCTGCATGGGCGTTTTTAGTGGCCGGGTACCCCGTTTAGCGAGAAAAAAGGAGGAATGGACCCAGGCAGCGCAGCGCGAAGACCCAACGTCGGTGCGCCGGTGGCTTCCGACCGAGAGATAGTAGTTAGTCGACAACACAATTCCACTACTAGTAAACAGGCGGTGGTGGTGTCGTAAACAGAGCTACCTTTATGTTTCAAACTACCACGAATCATACAGGCACCGCTGTGCGTGTGCTCCTTCTCATGTTTATGGCTTGTTTAGTTTTTACTGCTCACGTGTAAAGGGAAATGTTGGGCGCTTGCATAAAACAACAACTTTATTTCAGAATGATGCGTGGGGAGTTCATCGCCGGGGGCGACACTCTACCCCATTGCTGGAAGTGAAGCGGGGAATGAAGGAATAGGTCCCGTTACATAATTACAGAACTGGCCTACTCCATTCCTGCTTCACTCGGTGGACCATGGCAGGCGACTCGCATTTCGGAAGCAGTTGCTAGCAGAGGACGGCCGCGTCGTTTGTTTTGGAAACCTAGCGTTTGACAAGCGTCCGCGTGGCATCTCTCTCTGAAGAAAACGTGTTAAAAAGACGTTGAAAACATAATTACTATACGTCCATGTTTTGACTGCTAGGTGAACACTTGCGAAATTCATGATATGGGGGCCGTGCAGTGTGTCCTCGTTCGGAGGGCACTTGAAATCTTATGCTGACTTGTATCTTATGTCCGAACTGTTTCGTTAAGAAGCTGTTACCGGTATTTTTTTTTCGGTTCTGCTCTGGTTCGGGTTCAATAGTGTTACCAACGTTTCGGTTGGGGTTCCAGTCCGGCAAAAATAACGGTTCGGGTTCGGTTCAATGCCCTGGATTAAATGTTCCTCCTATGTTATTTTATATAGTATATAGATACCCTTTTTCCTTTCCAGTACGAAAGGCTGTTGCGGGAGAAGTTCCCTACATTAGAGAAAGAAGTGACCAGGATGGTGGAGGAGGCGAGAAGGACCTTACAGCAAAAGGAAAGAGATTATCCCGCCTTCAAGCGATGGCTCGACCGAGAACTGCCACCTTTGAGATAACTCTATCCATAATAAATCAGTTCTCTATGTGCATCTTAAGGACACCTTCTCGCTCACACAGTAATTGAACAAATATCGTAATAACAATGCACGAGACTGCTTGCTCCTTATGCCTCTTGTGCCTATAAAGGGAGAATTCGCTCTCCAAGCATCAATTATTTGATTTCTGTTGCAAAAGTGGGACCCCAAGTCAAAGCTTCATGAACATCGGGCACAGGTGAAGCAAACACTATCAGTCGCCTGTCTTTAACAGAGAAGTAAGGGATGAGCTTTTTAGTGCACACTGTGATCGAACATGTAAACTTTCTGTGTAAATTTTGTGTCCTCATATTTAATGCGCACTTGTTGTTTAAGATGCCGAAACAGCTCGTGTGTCATAATGCCGAAGGAGATCGAATGCTTGTGCTGCAAGGACCTCCAAAGCACTGCCGCATGACTGCAGTATGAGAGCGTTACAACCCACGAAGATTTCCAACTTCTATGCCTCAATACGACTGTCTTGAAGGTGGCATATTTTGAACTCCGTGGGCAGCGCGAACTTATGAGCGACCATATTTACGCGCACGTCACATGCGTTCTTGTCGAACGACGTTAAAATTGGGCGCTCAAAATTGGTGTCTTCCTTTACATGAGTCCCGACCGGCGATGATGGTATGCCACGGAGAGGCGATGACGCTGGCCTATCTCCATGGCCGCGCCGGTGGAACTGAGGCAGGTGCTCCATGCGCGTGGCCATCTTCGTCGTTGTCCACCGGCCACTACATTACTCCCCCCTCTGACGCGGAGCGGCGATAAAGCAGATGATGTCCGCGACTTCACTGGAGGAGGGCAGCGAGGGCGACCGTGGTTAGCATCCACGGTTGAACAGGATGACGGCACGGACAAAGGTGGCGAAGCATCACAGCTGATGAGTAATCAGATCCGGTAGCCCGAGAAGAGCGAGGAAAAGAGTGAGGCGCTGGGGAAGTGGAGGTCCTGGGGTGCCGCTACCGGCACGGAAGCCGAATCACTGAGAGTCCCAGAGGAGGAGAGGGTGAGGCTGTGGGAGCCGTTGAGAGACGCCGAGACGCCGGCTGAAGCGTGCCGTGGCGTCGGCTGCCGCGATTGCCGTGACCGGCAGGTGAGCGCGAAGCTCGGGTGTCGCGGCCGGCAGTGAAGGAGCGCCGGGGTGCGGTGAACATCGGGCTGAAGCGAAGGGTAATGAAGCTGTGATGCGCGTGTGCACCGGTTGGTAGTGCTTTGTAGGAGAGAGGTCGCTATGCAGCAGTCCGCTTGTCGACCTCAGGAAGTCATTCGGGATTGAGCAGATGATGCTGAATGCAAGGCCCGGATGAGGTTCGTGGCAGCGGGTCTGGACACTCGAGGTTGAGGGTACCGCCGTGCCACGGAGCTGCCGTACCGGTCGAATTGGTAGCTGTAGAGCGGCTTCCAAGCTGCGCGGCAGCGTGCCATCAGTGCTGGACATGGGGAAGGTTGCCAACCTTGGGATGGGAAAAGGGCCGAATTACATCGAATTTGGTGTTCATAGTTCGGGTCACCAAATGTAGAGGACGATGGCCTTCCTCTACATGAGTCCCGACGGTGGTGGTGGTGGTGGTGGTGGTGATAGGGCTTGCCGTTGTCGGCCTCACGTATGTGGGCAACGTCACGACTCACGCCCTGGGGGAATGTGCGTCCTGGGCCGACTTCTAAGGGAACTGTGCCGACATATGTCTGAAAGCGTCTGAGGAAAATCCAGGAAAAACCCCAGTCAGCACAGCCGGCACCGGGATTCGAACCCGGGTACCTCCCAGAGTCCCGACCGGTGATGATGGTATGCCACGGAGAGGCGATGACGCTGGCCTATCTCCATGGCCGCGCCGGTGGAACTGAGGCAGGTGCTCCAGGCGCGTGGCCATCTTCGTCGTTGCCCACCAGTCGCTACAAACTCGCTAAAAACTCCAGTACAGGGCGCATCACATAAAAAGACGACACAACACACAACTCTAAAGTGGGGAAAGCAACATAGGAAACTGCGTAATTGTCTGCGTGCTGTGGCTTGAGTCACGTTTTTATGCGTTGCCCTGCACCTTGAAGGGTCACCACTGCCATTTGTCCCGTACTGCAAGTACCTGGGAGTGGTACTCGGCCGTGACCTTTCCTGGTCTCGCCACATTAAGACTCTCACCACCAATATCAACAGCTACGTGGCGGTTGTTCGTTGCCTCGCTGGTTTGCGATGGGGCGCGTCCTCCTCTGACCTCCGCCGTGTCCAACAATCCCTCGTGCAAGGTTCTCTCCGGTATAGCCTTCCTATCTTGCATGGTATCAGCTGAAACAGAAATCGAGATCTCCTCTATAGCCAAGCCAGGAGCCTCCGCGTCTGCTTGGGAGTCCCTTCGAAACCGAGACATACTCTGCCCTAGCCGAGGCACGCGAACCGCCGATCGATGTCCTGCGGGACGGTGCAACTCTCCGCGTTCTCGCACGGTACCTTTCTCGGCACCCTCTTCACTACCTTCGCCATGTCGACGAAGACTGCCCGGCCTCTGAGTTAATTCGGTCGTGCTCTCGTTCTCCTCAAAGGGTCCATCTCTGCACAGTTCTCCCTACTCCTGCGATGTGGACGCTTGCAAGACCCGAGATCTGTGCCTCCATCCCCGGCCTCCAAGGAAAAACGATGTGCCTATAGTGCGGCTGTAGTCCGCCAGCTCGCGCTCCAGCATTTCAGTTCGGCCTATCCGCTGAGGCGTGCCATCTATACTGATGTATCGGTAACGAATGAGTCATCAACAGCGGCCTACTACGTCTCGCAGGAAAACCGTGACCTCGCCCTCCGACTTCCCTACACAGTGTCCTCCACGGATGCGGAGCTGCTCGGACAGCTTGCCGCTCTGCGGCATATCGCTGAATCTGTGCATGATGCGTGGGTCGTCCTCACAGACAGCAAGGCGTCTTTGGTGCTCCTGTCAACATACCACCCGAGCATCGTGAGTGATTTGCGTACCATGGTACTTCAGGAGTACGCCCAACCCTCCTCGGTCGGCCACCGTATCTACCTTCAGTGGGTACCCGGGCACAGAGGGCTACGCAGAAACACCTGTGCTGACGCGGCTTTGAGACGCGCCGCGCTTGATGCGGCCACGCCAGTGCCCCTACTGCAGCTCCCGGTGTGTGCGTGTCGCCTGCTAATACGGCGTCTCTGCGGCGACGGCACCCGCCAGTTTGTTGTAGACGCTATCCGACCTAATGCCCTCCTGCAGTCCAACGACCCCTCACTGGAGTTTGTCATCGGCTGCCGCTGTATTCGCGAAGAGTGTGAACACACATTCGGATTGAAATATAGTGCTTCCTCTTGGTTACAAATACAAAGTCATGAAGACGCGGCGCAGTGACCAGTGTTTTCATTTGAAGAGGTCGTCGACCGTCATGACTTATTCGTGTTGTGGTGAAGACTATGAGCTCTGAACCGCATGGACACTGGCATCTTCGAGGCGAAAGAGCTGACCGATGAATGCATAGCTGTGTATCATTGCGCTTACCATATCTTACTAATACCAGGAGGGCAACATATCCAAAAGCGCGGCAACATAGATACCAAAACAAAGTAGTAGTGTTCATCTGCTCGCGATCTGTGGGAAAACCCCAAAACACATGGCTAAATAAGCGTTTTCTTTTTTTAATGGTCATGTGCAGCTTGCAACAGCGGCACATGGAATAAATCTCCAACTGACAGGAATGTATCTACTGGTATCATATACATGCTGCACACACACGCATAATACTATTCACTAAGTAACGACACCTCAGCACAATCGGAACGGAAAACACAATCGCGTACGATCCACCTCAACCCGAGCCGCCACGGCAACACAGAGGCATAGCCACGCCTTTTACACCGCCCGCAGTCTTGTTTTATTCCAAACATACGAGAGAAATCATGTAAGAACGCAAGTGAATGTCAAACGCAAGTAAATAGCAACAGCGTCTCAGTCGGTAAGTCGACACCATTCCGGAGCTAGATTCTGGCTGTTGTCCTGGCGGGGAGCTGACGCTTCCGGCAGACAAGGAAGTGCTCGGCCACATGACGTCACCACACGCCAGACTCGCCTTGGAGGAGACTGTCGCCGCGGAGCGCATTCTTGCTGACTAATTTTCTCGGAAATTTCCGCTTTTCAAAGGAAATATTTTGTGTGATAGTTTATGACGGGAGTATGTTCATATCAAACGGTGAAAAATATACGTTCCAAATGATTTTCATGCTCCTTTAAAGGAGCATTAAAGTGGTATCTAACATGTCCAAAAACTGCTGTCATCTTGTAAAGCAGTATGTGAAAAGCATTCCCGCAAAATATTTCTGTCCAACGTTGTTTCACCACGACGCAATTAATTTGGAAAATCGCTGCCGCGGTGACAAGCCGGAGCGCTCCAACTGCAGACCACACCCACTCTACAGTGACGTTGGTGGTAGAGAGCCCCTCATTCGTTCGCAGGAAAAACCGTCTGCTACGAACATTGCGAGCTGTTTCTTGTTGATTTCTATTCATTATATGATTTATATCACGCTTTCTATAAAAAAAACAACAAATCATATATGCAGCCTGAGAAAATAAGATTACGATCGCAAGAGTAATATATCCGTGGCTTCCGTGCAATCTCAGAATTCACAGTAGCAGAAAGCAAGTGATGGCGGCGGTATTGTTGCGCCACCTGTTAGCCACTGAACCAACTGCGCGGTGAAAACTGTCGGACAGGCTGCACACTGTCGAGAAGCACGGAATTTTCGCTGTACAAGCGCAGTTAATTTCAGGATGCACCACTCGTTGTTCCCGTGGTGTCTGCTGTCCCAAAAAGTCGTGGTTGTGTCGTTGACAGCATTCAAATCCTCCGTTTCGGACATCACGTATCCGGAGAACGCATGGCGTGTCCGAAGTGGTAGCAGACGTTCCGGCCTGCGCGATGTTGCTCACCTCGATCATGTGATCCCAGGACCAATGAGGAGCGTCCTCACCACTGGCGTCACATAGTGACGTGTGTGGTGGCGCTCATCACGTGCCTATCGTGAAGGCGAGAGAGTGTGTTTCGCGCACGCGAGGTTCGGGGAGCTATTGCAGGCGTCCCAATTTCGCTGCGGTTGTACTAATTGTAGGAAAATTGTTTTCGGCCGCCTAACATTCCATACTGACGAAAAACAGAAACAAAGTGGTGGTCTAGACTGCTCCTTTAATGCCGGCTCGCATGGTTCGTTTTTCTTGCGTAGAAGCTGAGTTTTCACGGCAAGCGCGAAATTTTGTATGTCGCATGCAGCTGCTCGTAGCGCGTGACTCAGCGCATCAGAGCAGGTTTGATATTTCTCGCAGCAGTCAGTTCGCGGGCGTCCATAGCAACCAATCACGGCGCAGCAAGTCACTTCTGGTTCGATCCATCGTAGTGATGGACAAAATGATTTTCTTTCGTTTTAGTGGTTCGTTCAAAAGATTCCTTCAGTGATTCAGTGACCTCACGACACCACGTGACGCAATGACGTCATCAGGTCATGTGACCTGTGACCTCACATTTATTATAAAGAAAGAGTCAAGGGAAGAGAGGCGCGCTTCCGGCAGTCTCACGTTGCTGTGGTTATCTCTGCTTGTTATAACATACAATCACCACGGTACTCAAAAGAAGTGAACAAACACGGAATAAAAAAGCGGACGTGCAGAGACAGTTTAGGTTTTACGTACCCAGGTGCACATTGAGCTTTCATCGACTCAGCTACACTTGCTTTCACGTCCTTGTCGTATTGTATCACACAGTAACCAGGAATCTGGACGAGCCACCAATGATGCCTAGTAATTCAGAAGATCGACATATGCCTACTAGCGTTCACACCTCGCAGCCTGCACTGCCATCCGGCCTTCCAAACTTATGCATGAAAATTCAGTCCGCCCACCGGCACAAACGCGTCGCTGAGAACCCGGCAGCTCACAGAAGATAGCATACATCCAGGAGCATACTCCAACCTCGAACTTTAGCCGGGACGAGACAACACTAAGTCCCTCAGGACGAGCACGGCAATGGTTCCACTCCCTTTAGAATGGACGCGCTAGGACACCTACGTAATTGAGACCGCTCAATGAGATAATTAACTCGTTAGGGGCCGAACGGATCCATCGCCCATGAAATGTGAGCCAAGAAACACCAAACAACAGGGCCCCGTCGCCACTCACACGATCAGGAGCGGCCAGACCATTCCATGGAGCACGCCAGGAACTACGAACGAACAGTCCCAGAATAGCCCGAAGAGAATGAATCGCGCCATGAATCAACGAAGCAAACGGGTCGGAAAACTATTCAGTGAGCCCCACGAGCACAGCCCACAACCGAAGCACCAATCCGACCTCCATCGCAAATGGATTACTCAATGAACCGGAAAGCCGCATAAGCATAATCATACAAAGATTCCCCCCGAACTGGACCTGTCCTAAGGGAACGCACTGCTACATGAATCAGTGGTCTAAGACCAGTGCCGTACACACGGGGGAGGGGGAAGGGGGGGGCGCAGCATGACGTTCGCGAAAGTTCGTTGCAGTTACCAGCGTGTATCTAAGCTGCATAGTTGAATACTTTTGAAATTCGAGCTACGTCAAATCTCGTGAGGCGGCCTCACAGCTCATGACACCCCATATGTAAACGCATTATTAAACGTTCAAATATTCTGTATTTTCATCTCTCATCTCGCCATCTGCACAAGGATAAGTTTGTGGGCGTACCCAGGATCAGCGGCGGGAGGACGTGGTTTTTGTATCGAGCCCCCCCCCCCCTTCCTCGGAGGTCTGGCTACGCCACTGTCTAAAGGCCCGTTCCGACATACAGCGGTTTGCTCCAGAGCACTGGAAAACAGCGCTGTTTTCCCCTCCTCTCTCGTCTGCGACTCGATGGAAAACAGCGCTTGGCGAAGGTGAGCTTCGGCGAACTTTACCATCGCTGTCTCCCAGCGATAGGCTCCCTGAAGCAATCAGAACGCGGCGCCGCGTTCACGTGACGGGGCTGCCCTTTTTTTTTTTACCGCTTCTTGTCGCCGTAGCCTTGGGATGAGTTGGCTCCGAAACGTTCTTGATCGCGGTGGCGGAATATTTCACGAACCCAGAAGCGTGGGCTCCGCCTTGACCTCTTCAACAGGAGCAGCAGGAGCAAGATGTCTATTTGAAGGTGTGCAGCGAAAACAAAGTCAACATCGCGAGGCGCCATGATTGCCTCGGAGGGCCGGCAGTCGTAAATGCGGAAATACGTATGATCAGGTGAAATCACCAAGTACAGCGCTGGGACAAGCGCTGCAAGTGCGAACCCCACAGTGGAAATACAGCGCTGTTTTGCAGTGCTGTGGTGCAGCGCTATGGAGCAAAGCGCTGTACGCCGGACCGGGCCTTAAAGGTACTATAAAGCAGTCGAGGTGGAACCTCATGTTTCGTGTGCCCTGAATTGTGTACGTCCTCAGGAGTAAAATGCCGCAAAAAATTCTCACATAGACGTTATAGCTCCCGAAAAAATGCAAATTTAAATCTGCTGGCAACACTGTGGCGAAGCAGACCGACGAAACGCCAACTCCGCCAAGTACGGCGGCGAAAATGTCTCAAGTACACGACTATGGGCCGAACAGAGCGACGTACGATGCTGAAACAAGGCCCAGGTATAGACGTTTAGCTACTGAGTGCAAGATTGGGCTTGTGTTTATGTTCTTTCACACAAATTACGTTTTCTCAAAAGCTAGTATTTGCAAATCCCAACAGGAAAGCCATCTGTTTATTGGTCTCCTTGTTTACAGGGTTGCTTGACAAATTGAGGACTTCTTCCCACCAGGCGTCGCCCCGACATTCTTGACTGCGTTTTTATTTACCAATTAAAAATACTTAGAGTAAACTCGTGCGCATATTACTTGTTGTGCTGAACCTTTGAATCTAGCACTCTCACGTCATGCTGATTGCATCGGTCCGACCTCGACTGCTTTATAGTACCTTTAAAGTGCAGCTCCGCTGCTGTTCCGAAAGTATTGAGACGTTGTGATATTCAGAACCGTGGTCCCAACTTCATTCATAAACGTACATTGCTTTCCAAATTTCCATACTCCTTCGTGAGAAATTTGAGAAAAACTACCGGGCGGCGGTTCCACTTGTGACGTCATACTTGGAACTGCGCGGATTGGATAGCCACACCTAGCCAGCTCTGCCTGGCAACCAGTTTGTGTTTACACTCCGTCATGGCCGCTGTATCGTGCTGAAATAGATGTCACGAGCTATCGGGGACCACCGCACCGTTTTATCATGTTTCTTATAAGGAATACCTCGTCTTCGAGCACGTTCTCGTTCTCAATAGCTTTGGTGGTGCTTTCTGCACGCGCAGCAAGTCCGCGCATAGTGCGCTGCCAAAGCTATTGAGAATGCGTAAGTGTACGTCACACGTTAGGTGTTAGGTCTTGTTGGTAGCATGAAGCACAGTGCGGGCACAGAATGTCCGCTCACGACGGCCGTCGTTGCACAACGAGGCCATCCTGTAAGGCTTGTTAAAGAAGACCGGCAAAACTATCTTTGAGGCTATTAACGACAGCAATTATCACGGAACACACCCAAAACATTCACCTTCGCCCATAGATCTCCGCCATCGCATCGACGATTTGGCGTTAGCCAAGCCACGAGCGCGGCTAAGCCAGGACGAAGCCGGGATTGGTCAGGGTTTGCCGACCACAGGACCGCCGTGCCAGGGAAAGTTAAAAAATTGTTTTCTTAAAAACTACAAACAAATGGGTGAAAATTTTTCACATGTATGCTCCTTGTGCGGAAACGAACGCACAGCCCAAGCATGGCTCCATTCTGTCGCAGTCGAAAATCGGCGGAGCTGAGCTTTAAGAAGCATAGCAAGCGAATCACTTCGACTCGAGGGGAGAAGCGCAGCAGCGAACAGTGGTTCATACGACTCAAACTGAATCAAAAGGTCCAGACCGATTCAATTGATTCGTTTGATTCAGTCTCGCTTGCGCGGCAGTGCCGTGCCCTTACGTCCTCACCAATCACCATATGACCACACATGCGACCACCCGACTACACCGTGTGCGTGCATGCGCACGTCACTGTGGATGCGTGCTGTGATTGCAGTTCACATTTAGAGATGGCGCAGCGCCGACTTCTGTCAGATGTTTCGAAATCAGAATGTTTCCTCTTTTTCTTTGCTGTTTTTGAGGACCCTCATTGAAGGTGAATCAATGAACGAATCTTTTTAGGGGAGGTGAATCGATTCACTCAGTTACCAGTGGCCGCTCTCACGAAAAAGCTCCAGAAGGACATCTCCAAGCGCAACTTTCGCTCGTGAGGGCGTATTACCACATGCAAACAATTATACAGGAGCGCACACAAAAGCAGTCATTTTGAGACGAAACAGGAAGGAGAGTCCAACACTTCGAGAAGCACATAGGCCAAACCCGCTTTGCACGCAGCAGCGGGATTTGCTTCCCATGCTGTTTGATAGGCGTATTTTTTCACGGTGCGTGACCATGGACAGTTTTTACGCAGCGCGATATTCACAGAAACACGCACCATGCGGGCCGGCCTTTAGCGAGTAACGTTTTCGTACGCTAGAAATAAACTTCACCGAATAACACGCTCCTAGCCAACCACTGTCTGCCGTTATGTGCCCTGACTTGTTGAAAACGGGAGGCATACGCCTTTCTGTGACACTTACGCCATTCATAATTGTCACAAAAAAGGAATACGCCTCCCGTTTTCAACAAATAAGGGCAGATAACGGTATCGTTAGAGATTATTGTTGGCTAGGAGCGTGGTACGCGGTGAAGTTATTTTCTAAGCGTATACGTAAAGAGCAATACATGACGGAAGCATCCAAGAAGCATTCCCAGAAATGCGGGACACAGTTTCTATAAGTTGGCTTGACCGGCGTACTCGCTGCCGTCCATTGAAGCAATGCATTCCATCTGGTTTTGTTAGAATATCTGTTGACCCTCAGCTTTAGAAAGAAATCTCCACACATGGGTGTTGCTGTGAGAGACCCTTCGATGGCATACTAGTGGACTGGAGGCGCAAGAGCGTCACAGTTTTGTTCCTGGAGGACTTATTTTCGCCGTGTTGGCTTCATGGCAGAACGCGCTGGTGTGCTATTTTTGTTGTACTTGGCCAAAACAATGGGTTCTCCAGAAAATGTGCATGTAAGACATGAAAGTTGAATTTGTCTTGTACGCTTTGCAACTTTGCGCGCAACTATGGGACGCTCCAGTTTTGTTCCCACGACGACAGAGGTGTAGACAGGCTCAGCGTGGCTTGCGTAGCGTATGTATCTTCATTCCTAAATGCGATACCAACAGTCAGTGTTAGCTCAGTGGTAAAGACGTTGGTCACAACTTTCGAGGTTCGATCCGAAGTCTGCGTAGTTTTCTTTGCCCTTTTTATTATTTTTCTTCTCACTTTTCTTTTCTTTGTGTTTGTGTGTGTGTGTGTGTGTAGATGGAGCTATGAGAGTAACGACAGGGCGAGAGCGTCAGAGTTTTTGCTTAAACATGACCAGAATTCAGGGACACCTCCTCTGATGCAGGTTCTGCCTGATAGCAGAAGAACGTGTAAGAAAGCCAACTTGAAAGAAAAGTATGCGGCGAGGAGGAAGGAAGATGGAATGAGACGTGGGCAGACGAGAAAGGGAATTTGTACATCAGATATCGCGCGCGGAGCCCTGCTATCAGCAGCAATTGCCCAGCGCAGAATGAAAACGTGATGAATCAGCTTTGATAAGCTTTGCCAAACTTTTCTTCGCTGTGCTGCTGCTCAGAGTTCTGGGGAGCTGCTCGTAGCGTGTGCGACGGGGTGATTGCCACTTGTAAGGCTAGCCCTGGTCCATTTTTTGTTCTCTCTGTGGGGAATGGGGATGCCGTCCACGATGACCAATGTGTGTCCTGGGGCGACTTCTGAGGGAAATGTGCCGACGTATGTGTGACAGCGTCTGAGGAAAAGCCCAGAAATTATCCTACATTATGCCGAAAAGAAATTATGCTCTATAACCTAAGAAAGCGAATTCAGTAACCGCACCTCACTTTGTTACTTGCACCTTGTTACTCAGTGATCACTGTATCGTACGCTTCAGTTTGTTCTTGGCCTTATCATGAGGACACTTCAATGCTTAACTCCAAATTTTGCGTCTCAGTCTCTTCCCGGCACCATCAAGAATGCTTGTCGGTTATCAACTCCCTCCCTTAGAGAAATAAAAATAAGAAAATAAACAAGCGGAAGACTGCTTATTTTCAGAACATCTAGAGGTGAAAGCAGAGTCACGTTCGGCACAAGAAAGTGCTGAAACCAACACTTCCTAAATAATGTCGGGCATGCACGCTTACGTCACCTATATGGAGGCCTGCGACCTGCTTCGAGCTCTCTTCTCGTTCGTTCTTTCATATACTTCATGGCAGCATCCACAATAGTAACAATAGGCCTTCCAATGCGACGCAAGGCACAGGCCTTCTCCATATCCTGTAGGTGTTGCTCAAATAGGCGCTCGAATCAAAGACAAAGGAAGAGAGATGCCCAAGCAGCACAATGTCTCGAGTGCAATAGTTGTGGACGGTATGTGTATTATCAATGCAATTAGTGCGGCCGTTAATTATTTTTGTAATGAAACTTCATAATTCCTGAAAACAAGCTCAGCGCGCAATTCCAAATTGGGAGAACACAACCCTGAGAAGCCTAGTCAGCAAGAATCGAAACAGTAACACTTCTCTGTGCCCTTAAAAAATGAGCGAAAATGCACTATCGTCGAGTGTCGCCGTGAGTTCGGCAGCCGCTCTTTCGTATCACCTTCACTGTCACCGTTTGACGATACTGACATCACGCTGTTCCTCAAAACATGGGGGCCCCCGCTTCCTAGCGTCCTCGTTGTTTTTCTCTCGTTAAAATCTGATACAACGCTGACATTTATTAAGCAGCGGAATCGGTTATTGCCTTTTTGTTATCTGCCAGGTTTTTACAGTAATGTATTTGTAGTTTTATTGCGTGACGTTTATCACATCACATCACATCGCGAACTGTGTTGTGCAGATCAAACGAGATAACGCGGAAAGAAAATCAAGTACGGCACATTTTATGATAATGTAGACTGAGAAACAACATCGCTATTTCCCTCGCTCCAGGGACGAAGCGGGCTGTTCCATGATTTCAGGAACAACCTGTTGTCAGTTGAGAAGTGGTGACACCGAGTCAGGGAGAGGAGAAATCGCCGCAAAACCCGAACAGTGTTCAATTATTTTGTATCCATTTTATTTTGTCACCAGATACCAAAGCCGTTTTCAGAACAAAAGTCTGTTCGATATATCGCATGAAAAAAATTTGTGAAGAAACACCTTTTTTTTTCTTTATTTTGTTCATTGTGCCTCTTCGAAAAAGCGTCTTTCGTTGACCCCGATGCGAGAGAGTGAAAGAGCACAGTGCCGACTCATGCATGGAAGATTGGTTAACTTGCGGAAAGAAAAAAAAAATGTATCGGGGTGACTCTATCGGAGCTGCGCTTATCTTGAGCTGCATTTTCCGTCTTTTTTTTTTAAATCTTTTTCACGGACGCAAGAGGCGACAGTGTGCTCTTTCATTCTCTCGTGTTGGGCGAAGGAAAGACGCCAATCTAGAGATTCGTAATAAATAAAATAAAGAAAGGAATGGTGTTCCTTCACGATTTTTTCTTCTGCGAACGATCTATCGAACGGATTTTTGTTCTGAAAACGGCTTTGGTATTTGGTGACGGAAGAGGTCAGATGTTCTCATTGGAACAACTTCGTAGCATTCATAATTAAAAAGTTAATTATGAAAGTTAGTTAAGACACTACCTTAGAAGTCTCCTAATGCCTTCATAGAGAGCGCCCTTCAGCATATGATATATTGCAATTGATTTCATATCGGAAAAAGTTATAGATATACTTTTAAAAAATACGGTAACATTTAGCTGGGACACCATGTACATGACAATAAACACGCATGGTATTTTTAACACATTCATTCCGTACGGAGGTTACGGCCTTGCAGAATTGCTGCATGAGAACGAAAAATTTGGCGAGGTAGAGAATAAAGGAAGTTTAAGCCACATGTCTGGAATTTATGTTAAATCATTGAAATACATCTACACTGCGAAAAGCATGCGTAGGAATTTCTTCACTTTAATTTCAATTACCATTAGAGCGAGTCAAAGCTTACCCACATAATTGGTTCCGTCGTCATATTGACCTCGAATGAAAAGTTGATGAGTTCCGCCTTGACAGGGAACAAAGGACGTTTAAGCCACATGTTTGAAATTGATGGTAAATGGTTGACATCTACACTACAACAAACACGCGTGGCAGTTTGTGCATTTCAACGAGTTTCATCATTATAGCGCGTTAAAGTGTACCGGCGTGACGATTCCGTGTCATGTCGACCTCTATCCAAATTTGATGAGTTCCGCCTTGACAGGGAACAAAGGACGTTTAAGCCACATGTTTGAAACTGATGATAAATGATTGACAAGCATGTACACTACAACAAACCCGCGTGGCACTTTGTGGATTTCAATTAATTTTGCCATTATAACGCATTAAAGTGTACCCGCGTGACGATCCCGTGTCAGGTCGACCTCTATCAATGTAAATTTGATGAGTTCCGCCTTGACAGGGAACAGAGGACGTTTAAGCCACATGTTTGAAATTTATGGTACATGATGGGCAAGCATGTACACTACAACAAACACGCGTGGCACTTTGTGCATTTCAATTAGTTTCCCCATTATAGCGCTTTAAAGTGTACCCGCCTGACGATTCCGTGTGAGGTCGACCTCTATCAATGTAAATTTGATGAGTTCCACCTTGACTGGGAACAAAGGACGTTTAGGCCACATCTTTCAAATTTATGGTAAATGATGGACAAGCATCTACACTACAACAAACACGCGTGGCACTTTGTGCATTTCAATTAGTTTCGCCATTACAGAGCGTTAAAGTGTACCCGCCTGACGATCCCGTGTCAGGTCGACCTCTATCAATGTAAATTTGATGAGTTCCGCCTTGACAGGGAACAGAGGACGTTTAAGCCACATGTTTGAAATTTATGGTACATGATGGGCAAGCATGTACACTACAACAAACACGCGTGGTACTTTGTGCATTTCAATTAGTTTCCCCATTATAGCGCTTTAAAGTGTACCCGCCTGACGATTCCGTGTGAGGTCGACCTCTATCAATGTAAATTTGATGAGTTCCACCTTGACTGGGAACAAAGGACGTTTAGGCCACATCTTTCAAATTTATGGTAAATGATGGACAAGCATCTACACTACAACAAACACGCGTGGCACTTTGTGCATTTCAATTAGTTTCGCCATTACAGAGCGTTAAAGTGTACCCGCCTGACGATTCCGTGTCAGGTCGACCTCTATCAATAGAAATTTGATGAGTTCCGCCTTGACAGGGAACAAAGGACGTTTAAGCCACATGTTTGAAACTGATGATAAATGATTGACAAGCATGTACACTACAACAAACCCGCGTGGCACTTTGTGCATTTCAATTAATTTTGCCATTATAACGCATTAAAGTGTACCCGCGTGACGATCCCGTGTCAGGTCGACCTCTATCAATGTAAATTTGATGAGTTCCGCCTTGACAGGGAACAGAGGACGTTTAAGCCACATGTTTGAAATTTATGGTACATGATGGGCAAGCATGTACACTACAACAAACACGCGTGGCACTTTGTGCATTTCAATTAGTTTCGCCATTACAGAGCGTTAAAGTGTACCCGCCTGACGATTCCGTGTCAGATCGACCTCTATCAATAGAAATTTGATGAGTTCCGCCTTGACAGGGAACAAAGGACGTTTAGGCCACATGTTTCAAATTTATGGTAAATGATGGACAAGCATCTACACTACAACAAACACGCGTGGCACTTTGTGCATTTCAATTAGTTTCGCCATTACAGAGCGTTAAAGTGTACCCGCGTGACGATTCCGTGTCAGGTCGACCTCTGTTAATGTAAATTTGATCAGTTCCGCCTTGACTGGGAACAAAGGACGTTTAGGCCACATGTTTCAAATTTATGGTAAATGATGGACAAGCATCTACACTACAACAAACACGCGTGGCACTTTGTGCATTTCAATTAGTTTCGCCATTACAGAGCGTTAAAGTGTACCCGCCTGACGATTCCGTGTCAGGTCGACCTCTATCAATAGAAATTTGATGAGTTCCGCCTTGACAGGGAACAAAGGACGTTTAGGCCACATGTTTCAAATTTATGGTAAATGATGGACAAGCATCTACACTACAACAAACACGCGTGGCACTTTGTGCATTTCAATTAGTTTCGCCATTACAGAGCGTTAAAGTGTACCCGCCTGACGATTCCGTGTCAGGTCGACCTCTATCAATAGAAATTTGATGAGTTCCGCCTTGACAGGGAACAAAGGACGTTTAGGCCACATCTTTCAAATTGATGGTAAATGATGGACAAGCATCTACACTACAACAAACACGCGTGGCACTTTGTGCATTTCAATTAGTTTCGCCATTACAGAGCGTTAAAGTGTACCCGCCTGACGATTCCGTGTCAGGTCGACCTCTATCAATAGAAATTTGATGAGTTCCGCCTTGACAGGGAACAAAGGACGTTTAAGCCACATGTTTCAAATTTATGGTAAATGATGGACAAGCATCTACACTACAACAAACACGCGTGGCACTTTGTGCATTTCAATTAGTTTCGCCATTACAGAGCGTTAAAGTGTACCCGCCTGACGATTCCGTGTCAGGTCGACCTCTATCAATAGAAATTTGATGAGTTCCGCCTTGACAGGGAACAAAGGACGTTTAGGCCACATGTTTCAAATTTATGGTAAATGATGGACAAGCATCTACACTACAACAAACACGCGTGGCACTTTGTGCATTTCAATTAGTTTCGCCATTACAGAGCGTTAAAGTGTACCCGCCTGACGATTCCGTGTCAGGTCGACCTCTATCAATAGAAATTTGATGAGTTCCGCCTTGACAGGGAACAAAGGACGTTTAGGCCACATCTTTCAAATTTATGGTAAATGATGGACAAGCATCTACACTACAACAAACACGCGTGGCACTTTGTGCATTTCAATTAGTTTCGCCATTACAGAGCGTTAAAGTGTACCCGCCTGACGATTCCGTGTCAGGTCGACCTCTATCAATAGAAATTTGATGAGTTCCGCCTTGACAGGGAACAAAGGACGTTTAAGCCACATGTTTCAAATTTATGGTAAATGATGGACAAGCATCTACACTACAACAAACACGCGTGGCACTTTGTGCATTTCAATTAGTTTCGCCATTACAGAGCGTTAAAGTGTACCCGCCTGACGATTCCGTGTCAGGTCGACCTCTATCAATAGAAATTTGATGAGTTCCGCCTTGACAGGGAACAAAGGACGTTTAGGCCACATGTTTCAAATTTATGGTAAATGATGGACAAGCATCTACACTACAACAAACACGCGTGGCACTTTGTGCATTTCAATTAGTTTCGCCATTACAGAGCGTTAAAGTGTACCCGCCTGACGATTCCGTGTCAGGTCGACCTCTATCAATAGAAATTTGATGAGTTCCGCCTTGACAGGGAACAAAGGACGTTTAGGCCACATCTTTCAAATTTATGGTAAATGATGGACAAGCATCTACACTACAACAAACACGCGTGGCACTTTGTGCATTTCAATTAGTTTCCCCATTATAGCGCTTTAAAGTGTACCCGCCTGACGATCCCGTGTCAGATCGACCTCTATCAATAGAAATTTGATGAGTTCCGCCTTGACAGGGAACAAAGGACGTTTAGGCCACATGTTTCAAATTTATGGTAAATGATGGACAAGCATCTACACTACAACAAACACGCGTGGCACTTTGTGCATTTCAATTAGTTTCGCCATTACAGAGCGTTAAAGTGTACCCGCGTGACGATTCCGTGTCAGGTCGACCTCTGTTAATGTAAATTTGATCAGTTCCGCCTTGACTGGGAACAAAGGACGTTTAGGCCACATGTTTCAAATTTATGGTAAATGATGGACAAGCATCTACACTACAACAAACACGCGTGGCACTTTGTGCATTTCAATTAGTTTCGCCATTACAGAGCGTTAAAGTGTACCCGCCTGACGATTCCGTGTCAGGTCGACCTCTATCAATAGAAATTTGATGAGTTCCGCCTTGACAGGGAACAAAGGACGTTTAGGCCACATGTTTCAAATTTATGGTAAATGATGGACAAGCATCTACACTACAACAAACACGCGTGGCACTTTGTGCATTTCAATTAGTTTCGCCATTACAGAGCGTTAAAGTGTACCCGCCTGACGATTCCGTGTCAGGTCGACCTCTATCAATAGAAATTTGATGAGTTCCGCCTTGACAGGGAACAAAGGACGTTTAGGCCACATCTTTCAAATTGATGGTAAATGATGGACAAGCATCTACACTACAACAAACACGCGTGGCACTTTGTGCATTTCAATTAGTTTCGCCATTACAGAGCGTTAAAGTGTACCCGCCTGACGATTCCGTGTCAGGTCGACCTCTATCAATAGAAATTTGATGAGTTCCGCCTTGACAGGGAACAAAGGACGTTTAAGCCACATGTTTCAAATTTATGGTAAATGATGGACAAGCATCTACACTACAACAAACACGCGTGGCACTTTGTGCATTTCAATTAGTTTCGCCATTACAGAGCGTTAAAGTGTACCCGCCTGACGATTCCGTGTCAGGTCGACCTCTATCAATAGAAATTTGATGAGTTCCGCCTTGACAGGGAACAAAGGACGTTTAGGCCACATGTTTCAAATTTATGGTAAATGATGGACAAGCATCTACACTACAACAAACACGCGTGGCACTTTGTGCATTTCAATTAGTTTCGCCATTACAGAGCGTTAAAGTGTACCCGCCTGACGATTCCGTGTCAGGTCGACCTCTATCAATAGAAATTTGATGAGTTCCGCCTTGACAGGGAACAAAGGACGTTTAGGCCACATCTTTCAAATTTATGGTAAATGATGGACAAGCATCTACACTACAACAAACACGCGTGGCACTTTGTGCATTTCAATTAGTTTCGCCATTACAGAGCGTTAAAGTGTACCCGCCTGACGATTCCGTGTCAGGTCGACCTCTATCAATAGAAATTTGATGAGTTCCGCCTTGACAGGGAACAAAGGACGTTTAAGCCACATGTTTCAAATTTATGGTAAATGATGGACAAGCATCTACACTACAACAAACACGCGTGGCACTTTGTGCATTTCAATTAGTTTCGCCATTACAGAGCGTTAAAGTGTACCCGCCTGACGATTCCGTGTCAGGTCGACCTCTATCAATAGAAATTTGATGAGTTCCGCCTTGACAGGGAACAAAGGACGTTTAGGCCACATGTTTCAAATTTATGGTAAATGATGGACAAGCATCTACACTACAACAAACACGCGTGGCACTTTGTGCATTTCAATTAGTTTCGCCATTACAGAGCGTTAAAGTGTACCCGCCTGACGATTCCGTGTCAGGTCGACCTCTATCAATAGAAATTTGATGAGTTCCGCCTTGACAGGGAACAAAGGACGTTTAGGCCACATCTTTCAAATTTATGGTAAATGATGGACAAGCATCTACACTACAACAAACACGCGTGGCACTTTGTGCATTTCAATTAGTTTCGCCATTACAGAGCGTTAAAGTGTACCCGCCTGACGATTCCGTGTCAGGTCGACCTCTATCAATAGAAATTTGATGAGTTCCGCCTTGACAGGGAACAAAGGACGTTTAAGCCACATGTTTGAAACTGATGATAAATGATGGACAAGCATCTACACTACAACAAACACGCGTGGCACTTTGTGCATTTCAATTAGTTTCGCCATTACAGAGCGTTAAAGTGTACCCGCCTGACGATTCCGTGTCAGGTCGACCTCTATCAATAGAAATTTGATGAGTTCCGCCTTGACAGGGAACAAAGGACGTTTAGGCCACATCTTTCAAATTTATGGTAAATGATGGACAAGCATCTACACTACAACAAACACGCGTGGCACTTTGTGCATTTCAATTAGTTTCGCCATTACAGAGCGTTAAAGTGTACCCGCCTGACGATTCCGTGTCAGGTCGACCTCTATCAATAGAAATTTGATGAGTTCCGCCTTGACAGGGAACAAAGGACGTTTAGGCCACATCTTTCAAATTTATGGTAAATGATGGACAAGCATCTACACTACAACAAACACGCGTGGCACTTTGTGCATTTCAATTAGTTTCGCCATTACAGAGCGTTAAAGTGTACCCGCCTGACGATTCCGTGTCAGGTCGACCTCTATCAATAGAAATTTGATGAGTTCCGCCTTGACAGGGAACAAAGGACGTTTAGGCCACATCTTTCAAATTTATGGTAAATGATGGACAAGCATCTACACTACAACAAACACGCGTGGCACTTTGTGCATTTCAATTAGTTTCGCCATTACAGAGCGTTAAAGTGTACCCGCCTGACGATTCCGTGTCAGGTCGACCTCTATCAATAGAAATTTGATGAGTTCCGCCTTGACAGGGAACAAAGGACGTTTAAGCCACATGTTTGAAATTTATGGTAAATGATGGGCAAGCATGTACACTACAACAAACACGCGTGGCACTTGGTGCATTTCAATTAATTTCCCCGTTATAGCGCGTTAACGTGTACCCGCGTGACGATTCCGTGTCAGGTCGACCTCTGTTAATGTAAATTTGATCAGTTCCGCCTTGACTGGGAACAAAGGACGTTTAAGCCACATGTTTCAAATTGATGGTAAATGATGGACAAGCATCTACACTGCAACAAACACGCGTGGCACTTTGTGCATTTCAATTTGTTTCCCCATTATAGCGCGTTAAAGTGTACCCGCGTGTCGATTCCGTGTCATGTCGACATCTATCAATGAAAATTTGATGAGTACCACCTTGACAGGGACAAGGGCGTTTAAGCTACAGCTGTTTTCCCTGAGATGTTTGCATTCGTTACAGGTCCGAAATTTATGGTAAATGTATCATGTATCAACGCTACAACAAACACGCGTGGTAATTCGTTCATCTTAAATATCCTTACCGTAAAAACCCGTAAAAACCGTACCGTAAAAACCCGTACGGACCCTTTCTTCCCTCCGTGCTGTTGACACACACCTCGCATGAACCTTTAAACACGTCACACCTAACCCTTTAAATACCATGCCAATGATGAGGACGGTGCCCAGAAGAAGAACAGTCTCTGTTCGAAATATCGGTGGCTTCTGTCCTGAGGCAACTCCCTTCCTACATCTCTACCGGTTCGCTAGATTTCTACCCATCTACTTACCATTAGAGCGCGTCAAAGCTGACCCACATAATTGATTCCATTGTCACATCGTCCTGGAGTTCACAGTCCAGAAAGGGCGTTTATGCCACAAGTCCTAAATTTATTTTAAATGACTGACAATAATCTACATTACAACAAACGTGGGTGGTATTGTGCAAAACGGGGATTCCTGTAGCGGTGAAGTAAGTGGGAGTGCGAGGGGAAGTCATCTGCTATTCACATGTTAACTTCACAGGCTGTCGCACAGCATTAGGGCAACTAAATCAAAGTGAACGCCATGCAGTGTGATATAGATCCAGTACAGCATTATTAAGCCAAAACTCTGACGCTCTCGCCCTGCCGCTACCCTCATCAATACCTAGGTTAAACTACCCCAACAACAAAAAAAAAAAAAAAAAACGAAAAGGAAGAAGAAAGGGAAAAAAAGAAAAAAAAAAAAGAACCCGACAGGCCGCGGATCGAACTACGGACCCCGAAAGCAATGACAAGCATCTTTACCACTGAGCCAAGGGTGCCATACGTGCTCCCACCAGGAATGAAGGTACAGAGGCTTCGTAAGCCACACCGAGCTTGTCAGTATTTCTTTTGTCGTGGGAACAAAATAGGAGCGTCCCACAACAGCGCACAAAGTTGCAAAGCGTACAAGACAAATTCAACTTTCATGTCCTACATGGGCATTTTCCGGAGAACCCATTGTTTTAGCCAAGAACAACAAAACTAGCACACCAGTGCATTCTGCCATGAAGCCAACACGGCGAAAATAAGTCCTCCAGGAACAAAACTGTGACGCTCTTGCGCTTCCATTCCACTAGTACACCATCGATGGGCCTCTCACAGCAACACCCATGTGTGGGCTTTTCTTTCTAAAGCTCAGCGTCAACAGATATTCTAACAAAACCAGGTGGAATGCATTGCTTCAATGGAGGGCAGCGAGTACGCCGCGGTCAAGCCAACTTTAAGAAACCGTGTCCCGGATTTCTGGGAATGGGGACCGAAAAGTGAAAAATAACCCCCATATTTTTGCCCACTGTCGTGCACAACATCGTTGTTTGATAAGATACAGAAAGCATTACTTCTCAATTCCGCATATTTTTTACGTATAAATATTTTGAAGATTGCCGGAACATGGACGGTGCTGCCAGCGAACGGCGAAAAAGAACAACTTGGGTTTCAGGTCCAGGGCTCCCAGGGATTGGTCAACCCTTACCACGTGAGAGCTAATTTTGTAGAGAACGAAGCTGGCGCACATTATCTTACAGCTAAACACTATTTTAAAAATGACGCTCACTTCCATAGCTTTTACGTTAATAAAGCATTCAGCTACTTCGCCGCTACGAGCTACGATCCGCCGCGCCATCTGCAAGGTCGTCTGTGTTATCGTGTTTATTGTTTACGTCGTGGGCGGTCGTGTTGGTCGCGCGAAGAGAAGTGAATGACATGTGCGTGGTTGTTGTGTCAATTATTCGAGGGACCTACATATGAGTGGTGTGGTTTTTGTGTTCGGGGATGCAAAAATCATGTTCGTTCACCATCGGTGGCAGGCGTTTCTACCACAAGATTCAACAGGAGAGTGCGCGAAAACGAATGTGGTTCAAAGCACTCGGTTATTAGATGTAGCAGTCGTGTGGTATGTGCTGAGCTTATTTTGCTGCCGATGACTGCGAAGATGCCGTAGAAGGCGAATTGCGAAGACGTCCGAAGCACACTGATGCTCAGTATCCAGTGATTTTGCTTCACCGAGGTGACGAGTTCAACACAACGTCTTTGGTATGTACAGGCGTCACACACGTATAAGTTATAATATAGCGACGACGTATTCCATTTAACTTATGTTATCCTACTTGTCCCGTACTCAACTTTGTCAACATCAACAAATTTAATTTTAGGGGCCTTCCAGTGTTGAAGTGGCGCAAGACTGCTTCGTATGTGTGATCCAGGCACTCAAGTTGACATGACAGAAATAACTGAAAGCAGGCATGCAAAGTCCACAGATGGAAGCACTAGATTTGTTACGTGTTGCAGACTTTGTGACATTTTTTCTTTTTTTTAGTCTTTGGACAGGTGCAGAACATTAGTATGACGTCAACAAGAGGAGAAGAAACGGATGAGAACTACTAGCTTGTTTGAAGGGTACGAGAATAGTTCCTGTTGAGATGGAGTTATGACTTTATGACTAAGGAACACTAATTAATTTTCTAGAGATGCATCCTCTACACTTGAATACCCAGTGCAACAGCAAACGTTCATTGTCTTTGAAGCCACAACTACTGGTATTGTTCAATGTGTGTCAGAGCTGCAGTGAGCCATGCAAGGTTACCACATCATATTGGTCCCAAAATTTGCAGAGTTCCCCTATCTCGGACGCAACTGTCATTTCTCTTTATTGCTCTTCCGATCCTACCTTCTCAGAAATGAATATGGTTCACCATACACTGCATGGGCACTGCCTTTCTCTGCTCATGCTTTCGGTTTCTTATTCTGTTGAATAAATCTTCACTTGAGTTTGCAGCCATTACGCTGTCTACTGTGTTTGCCCCTCATCTATATTGATGTGCTCCAACGGTATAGCACATAAACATCCCAACAACTTTACAAACAACCTTGCCTAGTCCTACTTTTGGGTGGAAACTACACGATGTGGTAACATCCACATATATAAAGTTATAGTCGACAGAGATTTGCTGTTTGTGTATAACCTTCATTGTACATTTCTTTTGTCTCACTTAGCATGCCTGAAGAAATGTTCTGATCTTCATCAAGATGACAGGTCATTGTTTGATCTGCAGCATCATTTTTCCTGTAATCTTTTCACCAACAGAGAATACAAAAGTGAACAAATGGTAAAATATAACTAGCTTGTTAAATTCAAAAGGGAAAGACGAAACTGTTTATACTTCTCTTGTTTATTTTGTTGTAGGTTTTACAACTGTACGTTCAAGTACGTCAAAACATCAGAGGGCAGGAAGTCCTACTCTATTTCCTAAATCCCTGGACAATAAAAAAGAATGATATAGTTTGAATTGGGACAAAACCTTGCTTCTGCTCTTATATTATATTTCAATTAAATGTTACGATGCATTTGTTGTGTACAGTGAAGCCAGTTTCAATTTGCAGGGCTGTCAAAAGTACTTTACAAAAGTACATCTCAATTAAAGTAACAGAGAACGTATGCAATAAATTATTTGGCCATTTTGGAGTACTATGCACACCAATGGTACATTGTTAACTTTGAACCCAGATCAAGGGTTAATAATAGTTGAAGTCAGCCTTCAAGTCCTTCTTTACAAATGTTAGTTGGCGACGTGATAATGAATCAGTTACAAGTACTCCGTTTAGCAAAACAGAGTTAATTAAGTGTTAAATCCCAATCTTGGTTCAATTATTAGTTGATATTTGGAAACGTGGTCACTAAGAAGTATACTAAAAGGTTATGAACACAATTCAGCTGAATGACACTGATGAAAATTGTCTTACTTACTCCTCACATATACAAGTGAGACATGAGTATAACCTACAAATACATCTATGCCCACAGGTTACTTAACCTTCCAGGTACAAACTAGTAATTATAATATGCTGTGACAGCAAAGAAAAAGCAATGAGAAAAACTTGCAGCAAACAAGAAATGAAAATGTGCTGACAACAGTTCTACAGGTCAGCGCACTGATGGGAAAGCATCCCTAATAGCATGCATGACGCAGATCGAGATCCAGTGGAGTATTTTCTATTGTATTTTCACGGAGCACCCCATATCCTTGTGAATCGCCAACGGGTGGTAAAACGGAATTTCCTGCAGAAATAAGGGTTTTCCGTCCAGTTTGCCGTTCAAGTAGCGCGTAAAGACCACATGGCGCTGCCGTGTACGTTGCCATGCTCTTCGGTTTCTCGGATGTATGTAAAAGACACTGGCAGTACTTTGGCGTCAAAGCTATTCGTTAGTTCTGATGCAATCGTCTGTCTGCTTTTCACACGCATTCTCTACCTCTCGGCGGCAAAAACCGTAGTATCCACCGTAGTATCCGTCGGTTTGCATTTCACACATGAACACCTGCACGACGAAAAAACAGCGCTTGTTTCGGCTTACATAAGTGCTTCTCCCTGATACATGGAAATTTCACAAAGCAGTCCATGTTCACGGCACGGTGAGCTACTCCTGAGGACGAATGTGACTCCGATTAATCTCTGGACGAGGAATCTTCTGCTGCGAAGAACACACTTTCCAGCACGCTAACGCACGAACAACAGTTCTGTGTGAGTGACAGTTCTCGAATGCGGAATTCCAGCGCACTTAGACCATCCACCTCCAAGACCTCCAAGAGGGTCGACATTCTCGACGTAGAAAGCGGTCACAAATGCACACTGCCATTTTCGTTTTCGCCGGATTAGCGCACGGAAGTGCGCGTATTACATGCGTCCTCGACAGATGGCGCGGGGTCTTGCCATTGTTGACAGAGTGCTCGGTTTCCAACTAGGTCCCTGGACATGCGATTATGGAAAATTCGATTACAGAAAAACTACAGCGATTTCAGCGGAGTTCTTTGACATTTGAACTTTTGAAGGTTCAAGCTTTTCGCTGAACATAAAGTTTCGATAGGTTTATATTCACTTTTCGGTCCATTTAATAATGCCGCACTGGATCTATACATGCATCTATTGCATGGCGTTCGCTTTGATTTAGTTGCGGTAATGCTGTGCGATCACCCGATCGTGTCTAGCAAATGACTTTCCCTTGCACTCCGACTTACTTCACCGTTACAGGAATCCTCGTTTTGCACAGTGCCACGCGTGTTTGTTGTAGTGTAGATCATTGTCCATCATTTAACATAAATTTCGAACTTGTGGTTTAAACGTCCTTTCTTGCCTATGAAGTCGAGGTTGATGTGACGACGGAACCAATTATGCGGGCCAAATTTGACGCAGTCCTGTGGTAAGGATATCTAAGATGAACGAATTACCACGCGTGTTTGTTGTAGTGTTGATACATGTCAATCATTTACCATAAATTTCGGACCTGTGGCTTAAACGTCCTTTGTTCCCTGTCAAGGCGAAGCTTATCAAATTTTCATTGATCGAGATCGACCTGACGCGGAATCGTCGTGCGGGCCCACTTCAAGGCGCTCAATGGAGAAACTAATTAAGATGCACATGCCACGCGTGTTTCTTGCAGTGTAGATACATGTCAAGCTCAAGCATTTAACATAAATTCCGGACATGTGGCTTAAACTTACTTTATTCCCTAACTCGCCAAATTTTTCGTTCTCATGCAGCATTGCGCAAGGCCGTAATATCCTTACAGGTTAACTCGTTCCAGATAACAAAATAATGGATATGTTAACAATACCATGCGTGCTTATTGTCATATGTACAGGGTACGTGACGTAAGAATGACTAAATTTTTATTAAATCCGCGATTGACTTTTTTTCCTCAAATGTCGTTGAATATATATTCCTTACGGGACCTACTCAAAGGTGGTGGTGTATCAGCAGATAGCGCAGCCGTCAATTAACTTTCGTGATTAATCTTTACAATTAGTGAAAATACGTGGACTACGTAATTGCAAAGATATAGAGCACAACCCTGAGGGGCCTAATCCTCAAGAACCGAAACCACAGCGCCTTTTTTTTTCCACACTATTAATAAAATGTGCGAAAATACAAAATAATTGAGCACTGTGTGGGTTTTGCAGCCAATTTCTCCTCTCCCTGTCTCGGTGTCACCCCTTCAAAACTGACATCTGGTTGTTCCTGAGATCACGGAACAGCCCGCTTTGTCCCTGGAAGTGAGGGAAATAACGATGCCGTTTCTCAGTCTACATTATCATAAAACATGGGGTATTTGATTTTCTTTCCGTCGTTATCTCGCTTGATCTGCTAACACCTTATAACACAGTTCGCGATTTGATGTGATAAACGTCACGCAATAAAACTACCAATGCATTACTGTAAAAAACCTGGCAGATAACACAAATGAAATCACCGATTCTGCTGCTCAATAAGTATCTACGTCGCATCAGATTTTAACAAAAGAAAAACAACGGAGACGCTAGGAAGGGGGGGGGGCATGTTTTGAGGAACAGCGTGATGTCAGTGCTGTCAAACGGTGACAGTGAGAGTTACAGGAAAAAGCGGCCGCAGAACTCGCGCAACGCTCGAAGATAGTGCATTTTGCTAATTTTGTGAGGGCACAGAAAAGTGCTACTGTTTCGATTCTTGCTGACTAGACTTCTCAGTGTAGTGCTCTAAAAATTTGAAATTGCACGCTCAACTTCTTTTCAGGAATGTATTCTGTGCATGGGAACTACACATACCTGCATGTGCATGTGAGGGACATGTACCTGGATGAACAAATGCACGGGCCACGTACTAGTGCCAAAATTTAGGTGGTATGATTTTAGACATCATGTCTAATACATGTCTACATGACGGCTCCGTGGATAGATAAGTACTGTCCCATTTTAGACGTTTGGTCCAAAAAAAAGGTATAAATGTCTGCTACAATTATCCGGCTATTAGCTGTAGTTTAGGGTAAGGTTAGCTGGGCTAGGGGAAACCTAGGGAACGGATACGGAGCAATAGAGCAATTTTGTTAGACGTCTAATAGACATTCCCAAAGTCTACGAACGTCTTTTAGACGTATTCTAGCGCACCATGTGTTGCCTGAGTGACACCAGGAGAGTTCTCTTCCGGTCTTTGCCGCGTTGGCTCGGGATCTTCCGGCGGGCTGTGTGTTCATTGTGCGTCGCCGTTCTTGGTTCCCGTACTTTCAATACGCATGGTATTCCTGCTTTGTATTAACAGCGACTGGTTACTGCATTTGTGACGGTGTTGTTGAGCGATGAAGCATAGGTGTTCCTTGGTGCATCGTGAGAACGAGCATGAAAACACAACGTGCGTGTATTTTTTCGTGTTTATGGAGACCGAACCTCCAAAACACTTGGGGGTAGTCAGTATTCACCGTCCTGGATAAAAGCTCGGTGCACTACCAATGCCTTTTGAAATGACAAGTAAGTGTTGAAAGATGAAAGTCACTGAAAAGGTTAGCCAGCTGTAGGGATCGAACCCACATCTTCTGGATTGCCGTTTAACATAAGTTTATCTCTTGTTCAAGTAAGTGTTGTTAAGTTTCAACCCCGTTCTCGTCACAGATTTGGCCTACACAGCATAAATATTTGTCAGGCGCGTGTCTCTGAGTTACAGCACCAACACCTGCGTAGAAAATGTTACAAGCTACATAGTTAGGAAAAACAAACAAGTTATTAAACAAATCGCCAATCCCAACTGGGTCAAGTCTCACCCGAAAATCTCAATTGGCACCTCAAACAAACGCTGATTGTTGTTTTGTCGTCTTCCACAATTGTAAAGACGGGAACAACACTGACGTCACGAACAAAGCGAAACTGGATATGGGATAACCGTAGAATTTAATTCATTTTCTCTAAAACGGGAAAGCTTTCACCCTTTCTATTCTACGTGTTCCATTCAATAAATCCCCCCCTTCCTATTCTACGTGAATGATATACGTATGGGGCACAATCGATTGGAGTCGCAATCAGAATACCCTCCGGAGGTCCGGACTGCCGCTTTAAGCTACGGCATCTGTCACTAATAGCGAGTTACTGAGCAGAAGTGGCCCACATGATGGGAGACAGGTGGTCCGACGGTGGTCGGAAGGAAACGCATGTGGAAGCGCCTCGCGCAACGAACTGACCCGAACAACACTAATACTAGTAGCTAGTAGTACATTCATACTCCTGTTAAACGGGTAGTCGTCAGTTCGGACTGAAGCCAATGGTCATTGAACATGCACGTAGCGCGACCGAGCGTGTAACGTGCCAACTTATCAAACAGCATTGGATGCAAAGTTTCCTCACAGGTTGACACATTACACGCTCGGTGAGGCATGGTAAATGATCATTGGCCTTAATGGTTATTGAAGGCTGTCCGTGTACCAGCAGGATTACTCGCCTATCACAGTCTTTCGAACGAGTCGCACGTCGAACTGCTTGCACCCACACGTTACTCTGTAGAGGAGGTGGTATCCCTCTACATGAGTCCTGACCGGCGATGATGGAATGTCCCAGCGGGCAGATGGTCGTGGCCTCACGCTAGGACGGTGCCGGTAGAACTGCCGTGCCAGCGCCGTAGCGCGTGGCAGCAGAGGCACGTCTTCGTCATCACACACAGCCGCCACATCACTCCCCCCCTCAGACGCGGATCGGTGTAGAGCTGGCGGTTGAGATTCCGCGTCGATACAGGAAGAGGAGGAAGACGGGCGACACGCAGTACAGGGACGGCTGGTCTTGCGTCTTGTGATGAGTGGGCAGAAGTGGCGGGCTGAACGGTGCGGACAAGAGCTGGCCGGGAGGGTTCCAGGGGCGGGCCAAAGCGGAGAGCATGCATGTAGGCCGAAGTGATAAGAGAGTGGGACGACAGAACCGCGACCGGTTCGTGAGCGTTGAGCTCGTAGTGTTGTCACCACGGAGAGTGCCGGGGAGGACCATCGTGAAGCACGTGGAGACCGGGAGTAAAACTCACTGTGGCCTCCGTGCGTGACCCCGGTGGAACGTTGGTCCCGGTGCCCCTTGACCGCAATTGGATGGACTGGACTGCCACTATGTTGCACAAAAGCCAGGTGGGAAGGCGAGGCGGGCAGGGTTCCTTGACCGCTGGCGTAGCAGATGCGGGTGGCGCGGTCGACAGCGGCGTACCGCGACCGGTACAGGAGCGTGATGCTCGGGAAGGTGCCGCTGGTGGTAGCCCGAGGAGTGCCATCGTGAAGCGTGTGGCGACGTGACGCAGAGTGCGAGACCATGGCGACGTGATCTGGGTAGATGGGTAAGGTGGGTAGGACCATGGTGTGGCGCGGTCGGGCGTTGCGATGAGTGGAGCCGCGGTGAATTGACGTCGTCGCCTAGCGGTTCCTCGGTAGAACGTTGCACCGTACCTTCGGAGGTGGGCTTGCAGTAATTTGGGATGGTGCTTGGCCGAATTATGCCGAACATGGTGTTCGTTGTTCGGGTCACCAAATGTAGAGGAGGTGGTATCCCTCTACATGAGTCCCGACCGGCGATGATGGAATGTCCCAGCGGGCAGATGGTCGTGGCCTCACGCTAGGACGGTGCCGGTAGAACTGCCGTGCCAGCGCCGTAGCGCGTGGCAGCAGAGGCACGTCTTCGTCATCACACACGGGCCGCCACAACTCCTTATGGCATTTCACACTTTATAGTACTGTATCTTGCTGGGGTGTTGTAAGCTGTTACAGATCGGATGAAACTTGCAATACCCTTTACCACACCCTAGCACCTTGAAACCTTACAACTTAGCAAATCAGCACATTGCCTCCAACATTATAACACCCAACGCTGTCATAAGGTGAAAGATAGCCGATACCACGGATCATCATATCCATTTTCACTAGGCACGCGTCAGGTAACAAATAGCCTCCTCACTGCTGCAAGTGTACCTGTTTATTAGCACCTTAGTGTTGCCTGCGGAGTTATGCCTTTATTTTGTAAAACGAACGGGGCTTTGTGGTGTATCTCCTATTCCCAGTATTCTTCATAGTCCTCATTTCCCAGAAGTGTCTCGAAAGTGTCTTGACATTATTATCCCACTCCCTCATGTAAAAACGGGGACTCCCCCATGCTCGCAGTCCGCCAGGAGATTTGTGGACGTAAGAAGTAAAAGTCGACGTGAAGTATTGGGTTTGCGTTCAATACGGCTGTGCGGGAAACAGCAACGGGAAAGGGGAGAGCCGTGATTCCTTCCGTGAAAAACGTGATTCTATTCGTTGTTTGGTGCCCATACTCTGGTCTGCGTCCAAATCGTAAAGTACACCATACACTACTGCGTAGCTCACAAGTTGTCTGGGAGTCCACGTTCCTAGGCTTTATTTCATGCGTCGTACATGAAACCTTTCAATTCCATACGCCCTGCAATTTTCCACCCAAAGGTTCTGCATTTCGTGTTCGCCGCAGAGCGGCCAAGTACTGGAGTTTCCGCACTGCACGCCTTCCCAAGCGCTGACATTCACCGGAAACGTTTCCGTCCGGAGCCCATGAGCTACAAAGGATGGTGGCGTAACAAGCGGCTCGTCAATAATACACGTAAATCACTTCACGCCTAGAAAAAGTAAGTGCACCCATTCTGATCTCTCCGTGGAACGAACGGGGACGTTATGCAGAATTCTTGCTTTTCTTCTCCTCTTTGTGGCCCTCCGAAGACATGCATTTGATGAAATATTTACCACTCACGGTGTGGGTAGTGGAGAAAGGTATGGAGCGGAAGGTAGCTGCGTGTATATGTATAGTGACTGTGTGATTTCAACAACAGTACGACAGCCGCCGCTTCTTTTCTTACCTTTAACATCATGTGGACGAGGTACTGTAGCAGAGAGGTAATCGACATAAGTTGCTATGGGGTGTTCAAGCCACCTGTTATTGCCAGATTCATTCGCGCTTAACCATATATTTCGATTTTTTTTTTCTGTCAGTAAAAAATTGTCTCTCAATGCAGTACTACACCTTTGCAATTCGAATATTCGAACTTGAACAATATCTGGGACGTGGTCTGGTCAGCGCCAACGAAATTTGTACATGTATCATATATGGTACATCATACATCTGAGGGTAAAAGTTGTTACACAAAATTACTAGAGGATGTTGCATAACCGGTATTGATTTTATGTATCTAAGAATGCAGAAACATCACAATTTACAATGAAAATCATACAAAGCGAAAAATCCGATAGCAATTTCTGTCTCTGTTGAATCAAAGGTCCCAAATTGTGGCTGCAGGCACGTCCGAAACAAAAATACGCAGTGAAAACTGCATTTCCAGAATTCTGATCTGCCAACAAACTTCTGCTATGAAAAGAAAATAATACACAAAATTACTGTACCCCTTGGCGAAGTGCCAAAGAGGAAGCAGAAGCGCTTCAGCACACAAACGTAGAGGGTGGCGATTTGTTCCGGCTCGGGCGACTCTCGCTCGGGAGAGCTCCTTCCGTTCTGCTGCGGAATGTCACGCGCGTGTCTGTTCCCACGGTAACTATAACGTTCGCCCGCGATGGAACGCAATGGACCGCAGTAGTGTAAACCATGCTTAACACTTCTCGTGAACACACAGTCTGTCATTGTCCTTTGCGTCTGGTCAGCAAATTCACATCACCCAAGATGTCTAAAGTAAACGTCTCCTGTGCCACTCGTCACTCACGCTGGATTTCTGCACGCCGATGTGTACGTTCGCCGGCGCTCGTACGGCGATTATGCGGAAATATTTAGTATGGTTTAGTATGTGTGCAGCGCCACGTGTGTATCGGCTGGCTTCTCCTTCGGCAGCAACAGTAGTGGGCTTTGCCACACGCCGTTTCCTGTCAGCCACTGATGTCAGCCACTTCGAAGGAATCAGGTGTCTGACCTATCGCGTTTTACGAACAGCTATCCTGAAGTCTTTCCCATCTTCTACGTCTCCGCCCGCCGAAACGTTTCTTATCAGCCAAAGAGCGCAATAAAGAAACAAACGAGGGAGAGATTGCGCATAGGAAGAATGGAAGGACCCCTCTCCACTGACGCTACGCTCTACCGTGGCTGAAAAGTGCGTTAAAGAAATGCTATCCCATTTAAAACAAATTCTCACAGCGGCATGTGGCACACTTATGTTTGCTTATACAGTGTATCCTCGTCCGAGGGATCACCCGTAATAAAGAAAGAAAAAGAAACATGCAGCCATGGTGGATGATATGGAACAATACCAGTTCGGCTTTACAGCTAATCTGCACGAAAAATACCGCACAAAAGGTAGAAGAAACACTGAAATACTTAGCAGAATATTGTCAAACGACCACTCCCGTAAATGCATACGGTATCATCGGTGATACACATTCCGAAAAATGACAGATACTAACAGAAGAAACACTGCAAAACTAAAACAGAAGTTTGATATACTCAAAAACACATGTAGAACAACACAGAAAAGCATGCAACCTCGAGACATACACATACAGCCGGATAGCCGACATACACATACGGATAGACATACACATACAGCCGGACATACACGGATACAGCCAGCTGGTTGTTTTTCGAAGTCTAGTATCACTTCTTACAGCTCACGTGCTCTGTCTTCGGGTTCCTGACTTCAGAAATGGCACAACAGATGGCTGAATTATTGCACAGCGTCGTTTGACGTTATTAGGAACATGCCAGAGTTGGTGAAATTAGGCCTGTCTTTTAAATGTGGGGATATAGGGGTGGAAACTGTACGTATCAGATCCCTAACGTCATAAAATAAAGGATTAACGCGTTGAGGAATCGGTGCCTCCTGCATTTTCATGAAAGAACGGCTGCTGATTAAAGAAGCCCCGGAGGTCGAACCCACAGGCGGTGACAGGCGGTGTGTGGGTATGACACCCGCCATTGCTGGGTCATTTCCAACAGCACGTGTTTAATGCGAAATTTGTGATTTCAGATGAAATGAGTGTTACTCCAAACTTGACTTGATTATCTTTGCCTCTGGCTATACGTCAACATATAAAGAACAATATCGCTTGAAGTGTTCCTTTCCAATACATAAAGGCCGAAACGATTTGACGATAATTCGTGTACAAATAGAGATTTTTAGCAGACCGTTGATAACGTGGTTTGCGTCGAACCGTATCAACCGGAACCAATCAGTGGATAAGATTCTGAGTCACGCACCACTGCGATTGGTTCCGATAGGCACGATAACTTTATCAACGGTATACTAAAACTCACTAATATCGAATGCTCGATTTCCGGATGTCACGAAATACCTCTCGCCAAGACGGTGAACTAATTTATCGGTTGTGACTCAACGTGGATTCTACAGCTTGCGACAAGCTAAGACTTCAAGATACCGGCACAGCGGTAATCTGGAAGATCTAGAACATCCTTCTCCATTGCCCCCAATACGAACCCTTCCTTACCACACTTCCAGAGCATCTAAATCAGCTGGACGCTCACTCTCCCACAGTCTCACTATGTAAAAATTTATTTGGCCATGACCAAACACAACCCACCCACGCTCTGCCCTCAAAGCACTTCGGAACTTTTTTGACACCATAGGGTCTTCGGTCCTCACTGTGAGGCAACTCGTTATTCCATTTCACCGCAGCACTGCCGGTATGGGGTAGATACAGGAAACTCTAGAACCATCACCATCAAAATAAAATTGTTGTTTGAATGGTTGGAAGAGCAACATGCTCCCTGAAGTAAAGCGTCAAATAATGTTAAATGTCAAATCACGATTATGTCAAATCACCCGGTTTATCGGGGCATCCTGTGCTCGAGCACTGTGACGAAGTCATTGAAAATGGTCGCTAGTCTGGATGAGCCGAAGAAAGAAGAGTAAACAGCTAGAGTGCTACAAATATGGACGACTCAAACATATCAGCCTCCAACGCAGAAGTGCTAAGTTCTTTAATACGATTACTAACCGCGAATGATGCGAAACCCCAAGAATTTTACAGTGACAAGGCAAGGCAGTACCCCAGTCAACGTTGACTGTTGTCGGAATGTTGAATCTACGTTGCCGAGTGTTGAAAAACGTTGAATATAGAAAAGCTTGGTCTGAATCAACGTTATTTCAACCATACCGTAACAACTGTAGATCGCGAACGCGGAAAAAACGTTAAGTCAACACTAAGCTTTCAACAGTAGATATATCCAACAGATACCAACGTTGCTTCTGCATTCTACATTCAACAAACCATCAACGTCGGACAAAACTTGCAACGGAAATACCAGATTTCAACGTGTTTGTGAATTTTGCTGGCAACGGTGAAATGGGTTATGATACTTGGCCTTCGGGAGAGGAAAATGAGTTGCGCTGCGCATGCGCCAGCAAGGACGTCACGTGTCGCTCTTTGCCGCCGCCTTGTCGTCTGCTCGCTTGTTGTGCGCATGCGCTAGGAGACAGTGGTTTGCTTGAGGATGGATTTGTCGTAGAGACGTGAAACCAGTGAAGCAGCTTTGCTGAATATTCCGTTCAAGCTCCTCGCTGGACGTCCGTCGATGTTCACCAGGTGAGGGAACGTTTCAGTAACACTGCGAGTAGCATGTTTGGTTGAAAGGTGAGGGCGTTTGAACAAAATTGCTCTATGGGCTGCTCTGTTTCCGCAGATTGCAACAAATGCAAGTCCACTTTTTCTCAGTAGCACTCTCTTAGCCCAGGCAACAGCAGCACTAGGTAAATGTACACAACCAAGTGAATTAGGACGCGCGAGTGCAGGTAAGTACGTCTCATGCTCTGTTTCACTAATATAGATTACCATTCGCGCTCAACGCACTTATTTTGCAGGTTTTGCAACAAATGATGCAGTAGCATAAATCGGCAGTCTGGCGCGTAATGTACACCCATTCCGCCGAGTTCGTGGCGTGTTCGGACTATCTATTTGGATCACTTGTTCCATCTCAACACCGAAGCCGGTAAGAAATATCGTGGTTCCGGCAATTATCAGTAAAATTTGGTTCTGCTTAATTTCTATTATTTTGTACTTGTGTTTTTACTCAGACCTCTCATGCTGAATTTTTAACTGGGGCAACGAAATTACAAAACGCGCATGCCAATTGTGTTCAAACTGAGGACATATTGCATTATTTTTGCTCAATTCATATTTTCAGGCATGGAGAGAAGAAATGCAGAATGAGGCCAAGAGTCATTTCACTAAAGGCACAAGGGCAAAAAGTCTGAAAGGTAGAGGTTTAAAGTGTTATTATATTTGTGACTGATCAGGTGTTTTACAGAGAGGACACATCAAAGGAAATGTTCCATAAAATCACAAGGTTCCGTCATGCGTGGGGACACCTGCCTTCCTGATGTGTCTGCAACATTCAAAACTGGCAAGGTATCATTTGTCTTCCAAGCTTGCTATTATGCACGTGACTTTGGGCTGTGCCACACCCCACTGGCAAAGACAGAGGAAGATGCAGTAGAGACAGCCCGTGCAGGCCCCTGTAATACACCACTGGAATGTCTTTTTTTTTTCTTATACCTTCAAGAAAGTGTTTGTTTATATTCGGGAAACTATGTGACTGTGTAGCACTCGGCTTTCTATGTAGATTAGTATTTGAGGTGCGATGGATGGCACATTGCACAGGATTCAGTTCACCTCACTACAAGGCAGTACTTGTACACCACCATGAGGTGGTGTGTATATATTACAGTGAGATGAAAGACGACGACAATCAAAGCAGTGTTGCCCTGTTGGTCAGAGCTCAAACAAGCAGTTCAGTGTTTTCCCTCACACACAAAGGCAAGAAGGATGATGCTACTCTATTTCAATAGGGAAATACTGACTTGTTTCAAGAAGGAGGACTTGTTCAGGATTTCTTGCTAGTTCTCATGACAGGCAAAAACAACTGTTAAGGCATTTGGACACCAAGAAAAGTGTGCATAGATTCTATACATGGCACCACAAGTGGGTCATTTTATGAGATAGTTGTGTACTGGCACTAAGTACGTTCTGGTAAAAAGCATCGGTTGCAGTTTAAGAAAACAATACTGTCCGTCAGGGGCGCAATCACAGGGGCAGTTGTCTCGTTACATTGCAGGAGAGTACTCAGTACTGGAGAGACATAAACACACATAATAAAGCATAAACTGAATATAATGGCAGAGTGAGCCTGTTGGTGCATAGCTAATATGAAGAAATTGTAGCTGTAAGGACAAGGCACATACAGAACACACATACACAGGACTGGTCCCTTGTGCTTACAGCTCCAATTTCTTCGTACAGCTGTATACTAACAGGCCCACTCAGCCATTCTAATCACACAGTTTATTAACGGGACCCATTAACGGGACAGTTAACGGGACCCATTCTTTCATTCACTGCTTCACCTCCAGCAATGGGCTGGAGTATCGCCCCCGGTGATGAGACTCCCCACCCATTATCCTGAAATAAAGTTGTTGTTTTTCTCTTCAGTACAGAGTACTCTCCTGCAATATAACGAGACAACTTCCCGCGTGACTGCACCCCTGACTGATGGTATTGTTTTCTTAATCTGCAACAGATGCTTTCTACCATGAAAGTTATAACATCAATTGGCATTGCACACATAAAGCCTTAATGAGCTCAAATCCATTGTGTGTATTCTTGTGAATGATTTATCTTGGGAAATGTACACCCTTACAACAAGCATTAGGAAACTTATTATGGCTATACATAATGCATAATTATTTAATTAGATTGAAGAAAAAACATATTGCCATCACACCAGCTCAATTGTCTTCTTTTGTTATTTTTAAATTTATCATGCACATCAGTACACCTTGTCTATTGAAGTTGGCTTCTATCTTGTCTCGCGCTAGTGTTGGCTATAAGTGTGGGGGGTTCTATGTGGCTACATCCCTGTTGACTATGCTATGCTAAACCTGCTGTGACACCACTGAACAAAAATGCCAAACAACTCTGCTTTGTCTCAACAAAGATGCAGGGAGTTAAGACGGGTGCAGCCATGTCAGAGGCAACCACTGCAAAAATGCAAATAAGAGCAACATTTCTGAACCTGATGTTCGAACAGCTACTGGGAATTCAGAAGGTCATACTGTGCGTGAAAATAACTGGCGCAATCACAAATGTTTGGATGTTCGTGTGCCTTGCCTCAGCAACTGATTTCCACGGTATGCTTGATTACACTTATTTAGCATTTGTGACATGAAAGGCAAAAGTCCTGAAGATACTGCAAATCTATATTATAGATCTGCTCAGTATACGCCCGTTAGGTCACACAACTTGGTTGATTCATTTTATAAAGCTTTGTTTCACACCTCAAGGAAACATAGCTCTTAAGTAACATCAGTGAGCCAAAAATGCAGTTCAGGTCCAGTCTTGTATATTTTTACTGGTCTTTTTGATCGTTAACAATCCATCGTTTGAAAATAGAACATAAATTTCAGTTAGACACCATATCAATGAGCCTATTAGCTTGCGCTTCACCGGAGCGGCCCTCTGTTGGCCAGCAGGAGGATATTGAACAAGGAAACTGGTGACTGGCTGTTCCATGCACCTCTCAGTGTGTGTGCCTGCTTCTGTTTGCTGCTAGAGTGTCGTTCCAATGAAGAAATGCGACACGCTGGTGTTTCGTAGACTTTTCTCCCAGGCTGTACAAACATTGATTCAGCTTTGCAACCAGATTCTAAGAGCATGCCAAGCAGCAGGAGGTACACCCAGAGTATTTCTGTTGAATTCATGTTTAAAGACCTTCACATCTACGTCATTTACTCACGAATGCAGCATTGTCATGTGACAACACATGACAGTCCATTAATGCTTTGAACACGCATTGAGGTTTATCCCTCTGGTTGGGCATGAAACAATGAATCTTTGAGTAAGCATGCCATTTTCCAAATTGCAAAAAAAATCAAAAACAGTTTATTAACATGGCTCATGTGTTGTGCCACCTCCAACTGATAGGAGAGTATTACCAGGCTTGTATCCATGAATCGATCTTCACAATAACCCCGTTTCCACGATATCTAAAAAAAAAACCTTAACCTCGCTAGCAATGTTCTTAGGCTGGGGCCACATGAACTCACTCGGGTATGATCCGTATGGTTTCTGGGCATTCTGCTCCATGAAAATATCGGGTGGCTGTGATATACTGTGCACGTGAGTTTTGGGACAGCCTCATCGGCATGGCGCAGAAAGGAGAATAAAGTGTGGAATGAGGAACGGGTGGTTGATGCATACTTCCAACGATACCACAGTGGCAACATCACATTCACTTTGTTAAAAGGAGAATCACGTCTGGTGTCTTCACATTTGCTAAACTCAGATGCCGTTAATGTTCTGTGTGCTGTCATTTATCCAGAATCACAAGCACGGACGGGTGTTGAAAAAAATGGGGGGGGGGGGTCATTATCGTAGTTACGTCATTATAGCGTAACATATAACTACCGACATGTGTCTAACACTGAAATCGCAAGGGCACCCCCTGTAGGGGGTACACTGGTGGAAAAGTTAAGGGGGTGTCACTGATCATTTGGATGGTGTAGGGGGTCTGGATAAATCACTGTGTGCGTTACGCCCTTATCCACTCACAAATCACTTATGGCCTCACATATATCTTCAACCCCTTCTCCTGACACGGAAGCGGGCACTGCAGGTTATTCTTCTTTTAGATCCTGAGGAGTCCGTCTCATATGCTTTTCCCCTTTACCGCATCTTGAATGTACACCAGCTTGTGAAGTATAAAGTAGCTTAGGTTATGTACCAGCTATTTTACACACCTTCTAGTAAACTTCAGTTAGCCATGCACAATTACACCACACCCTTCTCTCAGGCATAAGCACGATTAATTCTGGTTTCCTACTTACCACACTAATTTCGGTCCATTCTTCCTTTTGTCCTTGGGTAGTTAAATTTGGAACGACATCCCTCTATGCCAGCGTTTCTCAAACTTTGCCAGTATGTGACCCCTTTGAGTACCAACAAACCACCATGACCCCCTACCTTCACCCCACCTTCTGAAAATTTACTTTTTTTTCAATGACGCAGATACATTTATATTGTAATTTATTTAAAACACAACAATCACAGAGGGAGCTACGAAAAATACTTATTGATGTTTTCGAACAAGGATTGATTTAATTTTAAGGATGTATTTGCTTTCTTAGTAGAAGCAAATCAATACGTAGGTCTGTGTGACTCAAGCCATATCAAGCTATGCAAGCAATGCTTATCGGTTGTCTAATCGGACCCTCCTGGCCCCCAGAAGAAGGCTCATTTGGGGGGGGGGGGGGGCTCATGACCTGCAGTTTGAGAAACACAGCTCTACGTGTTTGTTTGTTCCAACACAATAATCTTGCATCCTTCAAAAACGCGAACAAACAGGACGTATACGTAGGGTGACATGCAATTACGTTCTGATTATTTGCATGTCTCTGCTGTGCAATATCTTGGCTATTTGTTTCTTATACTTGCCATGTGCTCTTGGTATTTCTGTTTCCCTCAAACTGTATAGACATTTCCATTGACTGTGTCTTGGACTGTTCAACAGGGCTTGCCCTCTGTCCTCCTATCAGTAATCAGTGTACGCTGTCATGGAATAACAGTAAAAGTCTCTAAGCTATAAAATAAACAAACAATAATATGAAACACACCTGTCTGACTGATTCTTTCAACAATCTCCTCACAAATGCTTGATGAGTGATAGTTCATGTAACCACTCCTGTGTTTGCGTGCCACAGGATATGCACCTTGAAGATGATGATGTGCACAGAAACAAGCTGTAACAGGCCGAGGAAGTTTAGATGATGTGGTGAAACTATGAGTTTGTTATTGCCTTGAATCGGCAATCATTGCACAGAGGTAAAACTTATTTATGCTGACTACTGCCTTCAAAGTTGAACCAGCACCAGTTGAAGCACCAGTGCCGTGAACTTTTGTCTCAGGCTGTACACGTGGTGGAGTTGTAGTCATGCAAATTCTGAACTGCATGCCACTTCTTGAAGAATCTTTGGAAATTTTAAAATGTTATGCCTTAATTGTCGGCTCTGATCATGACCGAGATGGTGGGGGGCCCCGGAGCACACGTCCTGTTATGTCCTACAACATTGTCAGTCTGGAACGTTGCAGACGAATCATCATTGCAGGTTGTCCCACGCGTGACGGAACCTTGTGATTTTATGGATCTTCCTCCTTTGATGTTCTTCACTGTAAGAGCACCCGATCAGTTACAGATATAATAACACTTTAAACACACACCTTTCAATATTTGTGCTCCTGTGCCTTTTGTAAAATGGCTGTTGGCTGCCTTCTGCATCTCTTCTCTCCATGCATGAAGATCTGAAATCTGTAATAATAAAATCTCAGTATTAAGACAATTCTCATGTGTTTTATTTTGTTGTTCCCAGTTAAGAATACAGCATGGGAATTCTGAGTAAAAACAAGTACAAAATAATAGGAATAATTAAGCACAACCAAAGATTCCCGATAACTGCCGGAACTACGATATTTGTTACATATTTACCGACTTATGTGTTTACGTAGAACACGTGATACAATTAGATAGTCAAAAAGCGCCACCCGAATTAGTCGAAGACGATGGGAACTGACGTTCTGAGTCTGGAACACTGTGACTTCCTTCTTTCAGAATTAGTCGAACTCGACAGCATGGGTGTATTTTACGCACCCGACTGCCGTTTTGTGCAACAGCATCATTTGCTGCAACACCTCCAAAATAATTGCATTGAGCGCGAATGGCATGTGTGTATTATAGTGTAACAGAGCATGAGACGTACCTATCAGCGTCAGAATTGCACTCGTGCTTCCTAATTCACTCGGAAGTTGTGTACATCTGGTGCTGCCGTTGCCTGGGCTGAGAGAGTGCAGCTTAGAAAAAGTGGGCTTGCACTTGTTGCATATCTGTACTAACAAAGCGGCCCAGGGAACAATTTTGTACATACGCCCTTATCTTTCCAACCGACCGTGCAACTCGCAGGCGTTACTGAAACGTTCAGTCACCTGGTGGACATCGACGGGCGTCTAGTGAGGAACTTGAACGGAATATTCAGCAAATTTGCTTCAGCACCACAAATCGCATCCTCGAGCAAACCGCTGTCTGCTAGCGCACACGAAGCGAACAGATGGCAAGGCGGCGGCAGCAAAGAACGACACGTGACGTCACTGCTGGCGCATGCGCAGCGCAAGTGATTTTCCTCTCCCGAATGCCAAGTGTCATGATCATGGTTATGATGGTTATGAGTTACGATGATTATTTATCAGCGGTTAATGCTGTTGGTTTATAACCTAAATTGATGTCAGCTAGCTGCTATTGTATTTGTAGCGGTTCCAGCGTCATCTCCATGCAGCACCATCGCTATCCTCTCGTGTCGCTCCGTTGCCGGCGCGATCTCCGCTGAAATAAAATCACTTCTTGAGTTTCACGCAACATGAAGGTTGTCCGCCTGTTTCCTTCATTTGGTGACCCGAACGTGATACTCATAAATACACTCTGGCATACACTCAAGAAAACACTCTGGCATGGCAATATCCATTATCTTATCGCCATGCAGCGCCATCGCTATCCCCTCGTGCCGAGCCGTTGCCGGCGCGATCTCTGCTAGAATAGAATCACTTCTTGAGTATCACGCAACATGAAGGTTGGCCCGCCTGTTTCCTTCATTTGGTGACCCGAACGTGAGCTCGATGGAATCTCAATCAACATCTCCGACCATCCCTCCCGGGCAGGACGTTCCATCACACGGTGATAGGGCTCATCAACCTGCACTGCACGCACTCACCGTCAAGATTCCCCCGTTTTGGCCGGCTGATCAAGTACTCTGGTTCGCCAATATTGAGGCGCAGTTCGCACTCCGCGGTATTACTGCTCAGTTGACGAAATTCTATCACGTCGTTTGGGGCGCTCGGCCCAAACGAGGCAGCTGAAGCCCGGGACATCATCACCGTTCACCCCGCGGAGCGCCCATATGACGCCGTCAAAACTGCCTTGACTCGTTGTACTACAGCTTCTGAACAAGAGCGCCTCCGCCAGCTGCTCCCTGCTTAAGTCCTCGGCGACATGAGACCCTCCCAACTCCTCCGTCCCATGCAGCAACTCTTGGGCGATAGCGTTTCAGCTGTGGACGAGCCAATCTTACAGCGACTCCCGAGCACCGTGCGCATGATCCTCACGACATCCTCCACTGTCCCTGGAAGCCTTGGCGGAAATGGCGGATAAGATCATGGATATTGGTCCACCAGCCATTTCTGTAGTCTCTTCATCCACCGCCCCCGTTACCCCCACCTTGGCTGACTTCCAAGCTCTCCGTGATGAGGTAGCGCGCCTCACTACCATGTTCTCCACCTCGCTTCGCCTTAGCCATCGTCTCCGAAGCCCCAGGCCCCACAGCCCTCGCCGCGTCGGTCGTCGCCACAGCCCCTTGCGCCCGCAGTCTACCGACCCCACAGAGTGTTCGTATCACCAAAACTTCGGCGACAACGCCCGCAACTGTCGGTCTCCTTGTTCCCACTAGGGAAACGGGACCGTCAGCAACTGACGGCGACCAGCCTCGCTGACGCAGTTACCAGTCGTACATGTCTTTTCTTCATCACTGACCGCTGCGCCGGCACGCGGTTTCTAGTGGACACTGGCGCTGAGGTGTGCGCCATTCCAGCGTCCGCTGACGAGATACGACGCTGCGCACCTAACAACACCCAGCAAGACGTCAACGCAACCCCTATCACCACGTTCGGCGAGAAAATTGTGACCCTGAATCTCGGGCAACGACTTTTTTTTCGCTGGGTCTTCATCCTCGTCAAGGTCCCCCACACCATCCTGGGAGCTAACTTCCTAGCCTATTTCGGCCTACTTGTTCACATGAGCCGCCGCCTTTTAATAGACACCACCACTATCTGTCTGTTCAGGGTTCCGTCCTCCCAACTCATACCGTCGGCCCGACCCTCCGGTGGCCGCCACCTCAAACCGCGTATGAGGCCGTTCTTCAAGACTTTCCGGCGCTTACTCACCCCCCTAACTGGAAGTTGCCGGTCCAACACGACGTCGTGCACCAGGTCGTGACCACCGGGCAGCCTGTGCATGGTCGCCCTCGCCACTGGGCTCCGGAAAAGCTGAAAGTGGCCAGAGCCGAGTTCAAGCACATGCTCGACCTCGGCATCGTCCAACCGTGCTCCAGTAACTGGTCTTCAGCTCTCCACATGTTCCCCAAGAAGACCGGGGATTGGCGGCCATGTGGAGACTACAGAGCCCTGAACCGTGCCACGGTGCCACATCGGTACCCCATTCCTCATGTGCAAGATTTCACCGCTGGTCTTCATGCGGCAGACTTTTCTCGAAGGTTGACCTGGTTCGTGCGTACCATCAGATCCCGGTCGCGCCCGAAGATGTCGGCAAAACTGCAATCATCAGGCCATTCGGGTTGTTTGAGTTTCTGCAGATGCCTTTTGGCCTGCGAAACGCGGCACAGACCTTCCAGCGTTTCATCGACTCAGTTATCAGATGCCTCCCGTTTGTGTTTGCATACATGGACATTCCACTCATCGCAAGTTCTATGCCACAGGAGCATGTCGAACATCTCCGTGCACTTTTCACCCGGCTCAGTAACTTTGGCATTGTAATCAATGCCGCTAAGTCCGAATTCGGAGTAGAGCGGCTCGAATTCCTTGGCCACCTTATCACGAACACCGGTATCACCCCACTACCAGCCAAGGTTCAAGCCATCCGAGACTTTCCCCAGCCGCATTCGGCACGCAAGCTTCGGGTATTTCTCGGCCTTGTCAACTTTTATCGTCGGTTCATACGCGGCTGCGCATCAACTCTTCAGCCTTTAGAAGCTTTACTGCCCCAGCCAACAGTGGCTCTGCCACCCCCGACAGGACGCAGTCGACCATCGACGCATTTGCCAAGATTAAGCTCGCCCTGGCGCATCCGGTACCCGGCGCGCCCAGTGTACTCATGGTAGATGCGTCAGCCTCGGCCGTCGGCGCTGTCCTGCAGCAGCAAGTTTCCAACCAATGGCAGCCCCTATCTTTCTTTTCGCGCAAGCTCAAGGACAGGGAGGTGCGCCATAGCATATTTTCACATGAACTCCTCGCTGTCTTCCTAGCCGTGAAGCACTTTCGCCATTTTCTCGAGGGCCGGCCCATCCCCATCTACACGGATCACAAGCCGCTAACCTAGGCCTTCGTGTCATCCGGCACCAACTACACCCCTCGGGAAATCCGCCAACTCCTTTTAGACTGTCTATTTCACTTGTTCAATGGTATTTTCAAAACTAGTAAGATGCTTGATGGTCTTAAAACAGCACTAATTAGACCCATTTACAAGAAAGGGCCTAAAGATAATATTTTCAGTTATAGATCTGTGTCTGTTTTGCCAACTCTATGCTATATCATGGAGAAATATGTCGGTAAAATATAGTTGTTGATGTCCTGGAAAAGATGGGAATACTTAGCGATTCTCAAAATGGATTTCGGCCGAAGAAAAGTGCAATTCATCTGTTAGAAGACTTTAATGATGATGTAAATAGATTTTTAGATCGTGGATGGGTTGCTATCTCTCTTTTTATAGATTTCTCAAGGGCATTTGAAACGATAAATCATGAAATTTTGCTGAGTAGGTTATATTCTGTTGGAATAAGAGGAAATATATAAATTGGTTTAGAAATTATTTAGAAAACAGATGTCAATCCGTGAAAATTCACAACTTTTTTTAGTCCTAAGTTGCTTTTGTCACATGGTGTCCCGCAAGGCTCTGTGCTTGGTCCGCTCTTATTTATTATATATCCTAATGAAATTTCCAAGGTACCGTTGCAGGGGACATTATATCAGTTTGCCGACGATACAGCGCTAGTGGTTGCAAACTATAGTTATGAAAAAGCAGTGAGTGTTATTAAAGGCGATCTACAAAAAGTAATGGAATGGTACAGAGAAAATTAAATTGTGGTGAATGTAGAAAAACTAAGGTGGTGGTCTTTACACATCCGGGAAAAATATTTAAGGAATTACCCATAAAAATGCATGGTGATTTTTGTAATTGTACTAATTACCCCCTGCTCGAGCATGTGGATAGTATAAAGTACCTTGGACTGTACCTAGACTATAATATGAAATTGCACACGCAAGTTGATAAGGTCTGTAAGAAACTCCGCTCCCTTTCGGCATAAATGTACTTCATTAAAAGAAATGCACCATTGAGTATCAGGAGATCCATCTATTTTGCGCTGAGTGTGTCTTCATTAAACTACGGAATAACATTATATAGGAATTGTGCGCAATACTTAAAAAATATAATAGAGTCTGTGCATAAGAAAATGTTACGAAACATTGTCCCCACTGTTAAATTCTAAACACCCTTTTGGGTGTAATCACGCGATACCATAACTAACACCCTTTAGAGTGTAAATGAACACCCGCAAGAAGAAAATACACCCTTTAGAAAGGGTGTTTTTAGTCCGGTGTAGTACACCCCTTTGGGTGTTTTGGAGGGTTCGATAATAACACCCTTTTAGGTGGAAATGTATACCTCTAGAAAACATGACACCCTCAAGAAGAGGGTGTATTTTCTCTAGATTGTCACCCAGCAAGGATACGAAAATGCTAAATTGACAGTTAGTGCAATGCTGTTCAGTGAGAGCATGCGTGTGACATATGTTGTTCCGCTCTGTTTCACACTTTTCCTTTCCTCCATTACCTCAGGGTTTTTATCATGGATCTACATAAGCACCAGCTTGTCTACTTTCTTGCCGTGCATACAATGTGTTTTACGGAGGTCCTCCGACTGAATAGTGCTACCCAACAGCCCTTTTGAGACACTCACTGAAATCTCAACGAGGAGCAGCTCATTTGCCAGACACTCATTAATTAAATAACAATTCGAAAGTAGCTAGTTACAGTAGATGCTCTCAACAGCGATACTATAGCTCTAGGACAGCTCTCAGGAAAACACATCCCAATGAGGACTTGTATCAACCATATATACGAATTTTTTGCGCCATGCAGTGCAGCTAAGCACAGCTCTGACAAGCTATTTGTTGTTCTTGTTTATGCACTTGCTTGCACAAGGGCATATAAACTAACCAACATGGAGGTCGCAGGTATCCACAACACCGAGTTAGGGGATGAAAGGGTATTGGCTTAGAATGTTCATGCAAGAAATGTATAACCCCAAGCAGCTTAATTATTCAATCTCACTGGCATCATCAGCTTTGCGTTTCTTGAAAACTATATGGATTGAATGGTGCAAGCATGCATACTCTGTTGCCCAGAAGTCAGTCCTTGTCTCTTCCTATTCTCGTGCTCCGCATGCTCACAGCACTGTTAGCTTTGTTACTTAGAATTTCTATTTAGCTAGTCACCATGTGGCAAAAGACTTACTCGTTGCTTAAGCTCTGGCCATGAGGTCAGAGGCGCATCTGTACATTCTTCGAACAGAAGATATCATGCATGATATGCTTGCAGAGCTGGCCACGTTTGACTTGTTTACACCCTTTTCACCAGGGAAGGGTAACGGTAATGGTAACGGAAACAGAAACAGAAACGGTATATTACCGAAATTGAAGTTGGTAACGATAACGGAAACGGAAACGCATACCACGGTCCTCCATTACCGGAAACAGAAACAGAAACTAAAATTGTCGTCCGGTATTGAATTCGGGTAATGGCTATTCCTGTTGTGCGATGGAATTTGAGTGACTTTCCATTTTTGTTTTTGTATTTTGATAACTCCATTCCCTGTAATGATCTACATAGTTCACGAGAGCATGGAAAGAAGGCACAATAACGGATCTCGAGGGTGCATTCCTTGTTTACCTCGTCCCAGTCCTCGTAGCTCCATGACATCAACACATGACTATAGCATATCACAAGGATGAGAACCTACGATTTTAAGTTACTTATTTCGTACTTTTTTTCATTTCACCGTGACCATGGCAGTATTATTTACTACATAGAGCGTCTGCTTATGAATGCGACATTGGATGAAGGTTACGCCCATCTTGAGTTGCTGGACTACGAGTGACGGAAGACATGTTCCTACATTATTTGATGATGATCTGATGATATGATGTTTTTATTTACTCATGCAAAAAAATACATGAATACTGAGGGCCTGGCAAAAAGCAGCAATATTTATTTTCAGGCTTGCAAGATGTGCGCATCCCAACGACGCAAAATTACTTGTGTAGTGTGTAGCATGACACCGAAGCAGCACTTGTGCAAAACAGGGTGCTAATAGAGCCGGACGGGCTGTCCTCCCGCAGCTCTGTAACAGCCGTTCCATTACCGAAAACAGTAACGGAAACATAACGAAAACGAAATCGAAAGGCCGGTAGCAGAAACAGATATCGGAAACGAAAGTATCGCAGCAACGAAATGGAAACAGTAACAAAAATACGTCCGCTATCCATCCACACCCATGACTGCAAAAGTGCTACCGAAAATATCTCCAATAGCTATCACACCCATTTCACACACTCCAGACACAGCAGTTCTTCCAGTGAGGCTTCAAAAAGGGAGTAAGGGTAGAGATATACTCTAACTACTCGCCTATCGCACCTAAAAGGGTGTTTTGAATTTAACAGTGTACAACGGTTATAATGATGGAGCTCGGAATATATATGTAGAGTCGGGAATATTAAAGTTTAGCGATTTATTTAAATATAATATTCTATGCAAATATTACTTTTCAACTCAATTTAAGATATTGGAAGAAAGAGGCATAGCGTTAAGATCTGGTACACATTATAAAATTCCCTTTTGTAAAATAGAATACGGCAAATGTACTATTGTTCCCCATGAATTTAACAAACTATCTGATGAACTCAAAAAGCTGAACTCAATGTCTAGCGTCAAAAAAGAAATGAAGAAGTGGCTGTTGAACACGTAAAGCGCTCCTAACGTTATTATGTATGTACAGTAAGTTTAGGTTTTCAGTTGTGCATTAAGTTAGTAGTTAGTTTGTATGATAGTAGTAGTAAATAGTAATGTATGTAGTTGTATAGTTGTAGTGGTGTGGTTGTAGTAGTGGTGCTCGATTTGTGTCATCATTCATTTTGTATGTTAGCTTGTTGTTATGTTGTCAGTTATAGTTGTTGTTAGTTATGTCAGAAGAATCTGGCAAAGAGTACTAAATATGGTGCTGTTGTCTGCAACCCGCAAACAAGCCAATTGGCTTAAGCAGGCGTTCTAACTTGTGAAAAAAAATGTGATGAAAAATAAATTATTATTATTATCCTAACTGGAGATACCTCTTCGCACAGCACGGCTATTGCATTTAAAATATTTCAGCATCTGTATCTATGATGACTTATAGCTCTCAGGATGATGCATGATTCATGAGTTCAATATGTTGTGTTGAAACACAACACTAGTCCTTTTTAATGAGTCTTGTGGAACGATAGATGAGCACTCCTTTCATGACATTGCGTACCGTTGCTACAATGAACAATTTATTGAGGAAGACTGATGAACAAATGAAAAGCAGAGTCCGTCTTTCACATATGCATGTTCCTTGTAACTTCTGTATTTGTTAGGTGGCCCATGTTGATGTCCAACCTCATGTAATGTCCGTAAGCGCCTTTGAGGTATATTCATGAACAAATAAATATCAAAACCAGAAAAAGATGTAACGACTATTGTAATACCCATCCTCTCTTTGGGTGAATGATATGAAAGCATTCTCAGATGGTATGTTGTCACACTTTGCCTCACTGTGCCTAAAGCCTAATACCACCTCTTACATCATCTCCACATCTTCAATCTCCAAAGCGGTACATGGCTAAAGTAATCAGGTACTACATAAAAAAAGGAGGAAGGAGGAAATTAAAAGCTGACACATCTAAAATTCGAAGAAACCCTGATGCTTTCTCGGGGCTACTCATGTCTCAGTCCTGGATCATATCCCCATAGAAAACAGCTTTTCTGAGCCTCAGTGATTGATTCTCTTGATTGCCCTGACTGTGAGGCAATACTCATCGGCTTGGTGGCAAGTGGGCTTGCGTCTGATAGTGCGGTTTGGAATAAAGGGAGGAAGGAACATCTCTCTGCGGTCTTGAGAAGGATATCAACATAACCTGTCAAGGCATAGCATTTCATATTGCTTCCAGTACGTACAACACTGTTCATAGAAGTTGCAACCATTCATGTCGGGAAAGCATGCTGAAGTTACCTCAGGCAGTGCATCCAGAACTAGGAGTCAGGTTCATAGAGAGCACCTTATGAGAGGAACAGCGACAGTGCCCAGTGAAGACACTCCACGAATTTTGTGCAGGTTTAGGGGGTCACGCCTTTTAACTGTTTTGATGGAAAGCAGGGTGCACTGACATCTGGTGTACGAGTTCTTGTTATCTACAATCAGGTAGCCGTGTTCTAGTAATCTGGAAAAGCCTTAGCTCTCTTGCAGGAAATTTCTAATGAATCTGAGTGTCTTCTGTGGAAACAGGTTGCAACTGTCTTTCTATCCACCCTTGTTGGTTGCCCTAGCAAAAGCAAGTATGTAATGCTGCACACAATATCTAATGCTAGCACACTAATTGCTTTGGGTGTTCTCAGGCTCCTGAAATGGAGCTACCTCGTGAATACGCTGTGCCATGTCGGCAAGAACATAAATCAGATTGCCGAATGCAAACAACTCAGGGAAAAGATAAATCAGATTGCCTTTACTTTCGAAATTGGCCCTTCAGTGCTTCATGTGACTGCAAGAATGATATCCCCTAAACAATAAGCAATAAGAATGATTTCTACAATGTAATGAGCTTTGTGAAACAACTTTATTTGAAAATATATTCCAAATGTCGGGTGACGACCTCATAATGTAACATCCTTTACTGCAAACACCGCTTAACACAACGATTAAATGCACAGCGTAAATGTTTTGCCGCCTATCCGGGTGGCATCATCAGTACAACAGAGGCCAAAGACGAGCACATCAGCCAACTTATCTACGAGGGCGTCATACACATCCGATAGCGGGCCACAGTGTGTATTACAGTCTGATGCATCACGTCTGATAAATCAGGACTCTAAGGACTTTCTAGGGCCACATCGCTAGACATGTGCAAAGGTTACCGCACCACCAAAATTAAATACATGTCCCTAAGGCCAACAAAGGTAGACTAATTCTATCCTGGTTTGAGTAACACTAGAAGCGTTGGCAGCGTCCCTTGTGTGCTCTTTTAGTCTTACCCCACGTCTTTTGTCTGTTTCGCCAATGTAGGTGGCATCACAGTCTGTGCACTTAATTTTATATGCGCAGTCTTAACGCCTGATGGGCAGAGTGCCTTTAAGTGCTTTTTAAAAGCGATATCAGGTGATCGTGCAACCTTCAGGACGCTTACCAAACATGTGCGGCCTCTCTAATACGTGGCTACAATTCTGCTATCCTCGTGCTTCCGAAAAGCCACTAAAAACAAAGTTAGTGAACTAATGTTGCAAATATTCGTCTGACACACGTGTACTGTTGGTCATGGAATTTGCACCACGCCGCGTTCGTGTGTATACGAAAACAGAATCAATATGCCTAACGGAATCCAAAGTGTGCTATATTCGATATGCTATTTTACCCACACAGTGGCTATATCTCGCTTTTATTAATGCTGCTTTTCGAGTGACCAAGAGCACAATAACAACTACGTTCTTGCACACAGTATATACGTCGTGGGGGAAATGATACGACCCATAGTACGGGCGTGCTTGACGAAAACAAAAATTCGCTAGAGTCGCACCGTTGATTGCAGGAAATTAAATCGAGAGCCCACGAAACAATGTGATGTAAATAAGCTAAGTGGTTAGAAGGTTTCTTATATCCTTTAATTAGTTACAAGACTTTCGTGCAGTTGTTTCGTTAGACGGTCCCTAATTAGTCGTTTAATGAGCTACTTTTCGAAAAACCGATAGATTCGATAGTTTATTTGTCGGTCGGCGTCAGAAACATCAATATTTTTCACTGCAATTGCAAATGCCTTCATATTGAAGATAGATGCGATTTCGAATAGCGCGTGGTGTGCGCGCACCATTTGGGTTTTTTGACGGCGCCTTTCTTCGTCACGTTTTCTTTTTTATTAATGCCAGGCTACAATTCTGCTAGCTCGAATATTTCATATGTCAGCTGTAATTGAGACTTCCTAATTATTATTCACCGGACACGCGCCTACTCTCGGTCATATTATTTCCGTGTATATTGTATATAATATAGTAGTAGTTCGTGCAGTTAGCAAATTACAAAGTTCAGTGGATTAAAAAGAAACTCTGTACAATTATATACATACATATATAACGTCCTTGTGCTGTCGGGTCTACAGGGTGTCCCGCCTAACGTGTCACGAAATTATATTTGTAGAGGGCGATCAAAGGAAAGCGGTCGCTACTTTTCTGCTACTTGAGTTAGGAACACGTGTACGTCAAAAGTAGCACCTGTTTCTAACTCAAGTAGGTGCAAACTTTCACTTGTTTTTTCTTTTATCACTCTAATTAAATATTAAATATTAAGGGACACGTTAGGTGGGACACCCTGTATGTGGATGTACTATGTATATTGCATGTACTTCCATTCAGATTTTGTCTTATGTCATGGTAATGTAGCTCTTTTCAATATCACTTTTAATGCGTGAAGATTTTGGAAAATGACGTGTTCCTTGCATCGTTATGTAATGCGCTCGGCGAGCATTTAATGAAGAATATAACTAGAGCAATAATATGTGATTAGAAAAATCCTTAACGTGGTTCACATTTAAGAATGAACTGTGATAACACGAGGTATTTCCTTTTTCATAGATCACTTGCTTTGACCTAATTTCGGGAGACATCACTATTTCCTAAACTGCCTATCAACCCAAAGACTCAAACAGCAGTTGCTGCAACGCATCCGCGATATCGATATGAGATTTTGGAACTTCAACAAGGGAACTGTTAGAATGGTTCCCAGATCACGATGCTCACCACGTACGAACAACAACGTACTCATATTAGTTCCATCCATCTACGCAACGGTAGCTCTACAGCGCTCGTCTTCAAGTACTGATCCCAACACTGTACGCGCGGCTTTTAGCAAAAACAAAAACTAACTAGTTCAGTAGGGAAATAGGTCAGCCGCCTTACATACAGGACATTTTCTAAAGATACAAAATAAACAACCAGCATCCAAACACCTCCACCGCTCAGCATATTATGATCGTGTATTACATGTATTTGGCAATGTGGAGCTTTGGGATCAGCTGTCCTGTCCGCTACGGGCAAACCACACAAAACATCCAAACATTACATCTAATGTTACATTACATCCAAACAAAACAACCAAACATCCACCTATAACATGCTGGCCAAAACAAGAAAACTGAACAAGATATTGGAGACATCGACTGTTCTCTATCGCGAACGGTCTCTCTTAAGAAAAAAAAAGAGTTAACCCTGTCGATTGTTGGATTTTTTAAAAATTTCGTCCAACTAATAATCATGCCGACATATTTGTACTCACCAATAATTGCCTTTTAGCAAGAATATCAAAGTGTAGAGGACGTAACATCCGCGAATAGTTCCTCTAGGCCTTTAGGTTTTTAGGAATAGCTAGATATGTTGGTAATGACAATACTTATATGTAGGCACTGTCCTGCAAAACAAGTCTGTTACTTCCCTGCACTCTTAAAAATGAACTTCACCACATAGCACGCTCCTAGCCGACCATCACCCCGAATGACAACGTTCTGGCTCTAGATTCGTTGAAAACGGAAGGAGAAGCCTATTTTGTGCCATTATGCACGGCACAAAATAGGCTCCTTCTACCGTTTTCAACAAATCAGGGGCGAGAACGTTGTCATTCGGGATGGTGGTTGGCTAGGAGCGTGCTACGTGGTGAAGTTCATTTTTAAGAGTGTGGGAATTCGCGAGTTCACCAAATTTTGCCCCAGCGACTGTCGAAGCTGAGTCTGTCCATGCTTTCATCATCATGTAATCATGGAAGTCTCGCTTCTTCTTCGGAATCAACATGCCTTTCTTGGATTCTAATACTGCGCATATTATTATTCTACACGCATATATACAGGTTCCCAGAACAGTTACCTTTGTCCTAATTCTCCTCAGAACAAGTTGCTTTCTGCTTTGCCTAGGACGGCCGAATCGCCCATATTATCCCGAGTTAGCGTCGCGGCCACCTTAGGCTGGTGTTCAATGCCGTGACTCGCGGTCGAATAGCCACATCAAAAGGCTGTCCGTGTTTCAAATGCACATGTAAGCGTATAATTCTTCCATGTTGCTTGTTTCTACACGGGTATTTTTTAATGCTACGTTGCAGTAGCAACGATGTAGCTTACGGTTAGACACCAGTATCGAATCCGATATTGGCATCCGGTATTCCAATAGCAGAGATGCAGTACTAAAAGTTGCTAAAGCTGTTCGCTCCGGCGCAGGTATATCTCCGTTCCCAGTGCAGGCGTGTTTGCCTCAATCTTTCTTTACGACGAAAGCAGCACAGCGTACCCCATGTAACAAAGATGGTTAGAAATCCAGCGAACCGGTAGAGAACAAAGTTATAGGTATACGCTTCAAAATTGGAATATGTTTAAAGATGGAAGTCACTGATGACTGAATATGTATAGTTGAATTGTGGCAGTTAATTGCCTCATCTATCACAACGTTACTTAGAATTTCTTTATTTTATGCCCCACGAGTATTTCACATGTCCCACAGAGCACTGCAATTACTAGCGCGAAAATGAAGTCATATGCCGAGTACTCCTCACAATACGTGGCGCCATATAGGCTAAGCACGGCAAGATGGACTTCACATAACGCCTGTTTGAATAAGGCGATGCCTGTGCTACGTTTTTACAGGGGATATTTGGAGTCTACGAGACTTCTGGGTATTCCCATTGTGCTAATTTGGTGACACAGTCATCAAACATTTTCTTTATTTTTTCAATTACAGTGGTCGTTGTTATGGAAATATGCTTTTGTCGCATTTGATGGATGTCCGTCCCTCTGCCAAACACCGGAAGAGCTGCTGCAGAAATTTCGTCCGTTGAGACCCATTAACGCTCTCCACCGCCTCAAGTTAGCAAAATGAGGTCGAAGATTGGTTCCGAGGAGTAGGGATGAATAACATTTCAAGTTTCTATCGCAATTTCCTCTACAACATTATATTTCTCATGAAAAATGTGCCCGACTATCAAACAGATTGATGTATGTTGTTGTAATATGGGTGTATGTAATTACCGGCTGTGATGTTGTTATGGAAATATACGATTCCATCGAGAGGTGAGCAGATGGTTGCGGCCGTAAACTTCTGTCGATGATTTCTATTGCTTCATTCACGACGAAACAGCTTCAGAAGATTCGATTTACGATTCACATAGAAATGATATTGACGTCTCCATGCAGGGAATAAAAGAGCCGAGGAAGGCTTCGACTCCACACGTGCCCATGGCGATGACACATAGGTACCAACAGTAGCACCGAAGAGACATGATTGTAAGTGGAATTTGTTGCCTTGCTTGTCATTTCGCAATGATGAACCCTGTATGACAGTGCGAAGCGGAACGCTTTGTACAAACACATCAGTTATCACTGATATTTTTTGCTGAAGTACTGCCCATCACGAATCCATGGGAATCTTCCCTAGGAAGACTAAAACGCTCGCGCTGGCTGTGCTCATCTCTTCTTCTGCCTTCATTTGGGTACCCACAACCTTTCCGTTCATTTACCTTTAATTCTTGATCAGTGCACTTGCTAAAAGGAACCTGGGCCGTGTGTTCGGGGTAAATCCCGCGTGCGAAACCACGCTGAGAACATCTCCCTCCAGTTCTCGAGTAGTTTCAAAAAGTGGCATATAGAGCATGCGACCACCGCAACGGATTCTAGAGTTTGAGATTCGGTGGCTCCTGGATTCTTAAACAACCTCCGCGCGTCAGATGACGCTTAAGGCCCAACCGTATGAGGCGTTTTTCGAGCGGCAGATCGCCGAGCTTTTCTCAGCGGCAGGTGACGCTCTCGAAAAACGTCCACAGCTAGCGACATGCAGCGTTTCTACAACGACGGGGGGACGATGTCCCATGCGAAGATTTCCATACTTCGTTCCCACAAGGGAAGAAACTCCGTACCCTCTCAAGGAAGATATAACTCGATAAACAGTTTTATTACAAGTGAAAAAGTCACCAACACACGCGCTCGCGCTTCGGTGATAAAATGTTATAACGAACAATATACTGCAGCAATGCGCACTCACGAAGCCATTTGTTGTGAATTCTGGTCCCGCTATTCACAAGGTACCCAAATACGCGGACCGAACGCTTCATATTCCAGTTGACATCTTCATCAATCTGTTGCACACTTTCTGATTTGCATGTTGGGCACTCACACAAGAATTCAGTTTGAACATTCGCTACTGTCTTCTGATCTTCTCCCTAACGTGATCCACTCGACAAGTCTCAGGAATAGGGAGCCTATGAAGGCTCCCTACTGAGCATTTTCGCGTGCCGCCACCTACGGGATCTCCCGAAAACTGGCACGACCGGATGGACCTAACCCGAGGTGAATCCCGGATTGGCCACTAGCGCGCGTCGCCCCTGTGTCTTCCGTCGTCAGTTGTGACGTTGCCCACATACGGGAGGCCGACAACGGCAAGCCCTTTCACCATCACCACCACCACCACCTTCCGTCGCCCACCGCGAAATATCTACTCGGCTCTGACTTCGGAGGAAGCTTCGCGTTTCTATTGTTCGCCGCCGCTCTGGCTGCCGTTCGCCAAACGCCGCGGGAGGCCTTCGTTGTTGCAGCAGTGTTAAAATGGATGGAGGTGGTGGCGATGGAGCTGGGGCTATTGGCAGGATCGGCTCGCCATTGTTGGCCACACAGAAGCAGGCAAACAAAAAACACCACTGTGGCCATTCTGTGTCATGATTTGTTGAAAATGAGGGGAGGCGCCTATTTTGGACATATTAGGCGCGTCCAAGCTAGGCGTGTCCTTTGGAGACAGCATTATATCATTCGAATCGGTGATTAGCTACAAGCGTCCAATGCGGTGAAGTCCTTGGGTGCGCTAAGTAGGGACTGCGGAGCGCATAGAGCGCGCTTCTTTATCGTCTTATTTTCTTTAGGACATCTTCTTTTGTCGAGTGTAGCGCTCCCCGCGCTCCTTTACCAACAACTCTAGCTTGAGTGCTTCTTGCGCCCTCCACCCTCCTCGCCGGTTCGACCCACCTGCATCGTGATTAATATTTTTAAGGCTGCAGACAGCGGGATCGGAAAACGGCTGTACCGGAAAAGAACTTTCAGTGAAACCCACACTCACCAACTTCACACAACTTCACCGCGTAGCACGCCCTGCGCCAACCATTGCCACGAATGATAGGGATATCGCTCCTGATTTGGAGAGAATCAGTGGGCATACGCCGTTTTGTGTCAATTGTCATATATCGAAATTGTAACCAAAATGCGTACGCCCCCTCTCTTTTATGGAATCAGGAGTGAAAACCCTATCATTCGTGGCATGCACTCTTAAAAATGAACTTCACCACATAGCACGCTCCTAGCCAACCACCATCCCGAATGACAACGTTCTCGTCCCTGATTTGATGAAAACAGGAGGAGGAGCCTATTTTGTGTCGTGCGTAATGGCACAAAATATGCTCCTCCTCCCGTTTTCAACAAATCTAGCGCGAGAACGTTGTCATTCGGGGTGATGGTTGGCTAGGAGCGTGCTATGTGGTGAAGTTCATTTTTAAGAGTGTGGTTGGCGCAGGGCGTGTTATGCGGTGAAGTACGGTTTTTAGAGTGCAGAGGCCTAGAGGCGCATTGCACATGCAACGTGTATACATCACATTTACACGCAACTCTCCCTTATCGTAAACACCAGTTTAACAGTGTCTCCACACCGAGAGGGACTGGGTGGAGAGAGAGCGCTCTGCACAGCCGGTGTTTAATGCACCCCGGTTTTAACAAAGCGCTGTGTAAACAAGAGGTGCATAGATCGGAAGCGCGCTAGGATGCGACAAACCCACTTGTCTAATCAAACGTCAGCGATGTGATGTCAACCACTTCAAAAGTGCGATTAGCCTTCTATGCGAAAGAGGGCCTGCCACGCGATTGGCCTATCATGTTTCCGTAGCCGTTATCGTCAAATTTGGACCTATACTAACATTCTCTAATGAAGTCAAAAGTGAACAAAGCATAACCTGTTGGTGGATTTCAACGATGATGCTGGTGGTTGTAACTGTTGCGTCTTGATCAGGTTTCGCATGGCTATATCGCGTGTGTTGACTGGTGTGTTGACTTGATATTTACGTGGTGAGCGCCGTGATCAACGCATACGTTCGTAAATGGCGGCTACGGTGACGATTATGGCACATCACAAGTGGTGAACACTCTCATTTTGTTGCCACACTGCAAAAACAGAACTTCACCGCATAACACGCTGTGCGCCAACCACTGCAGAGAGTGATAGGGTTATCGCTTCTGGGGGCTTAATCGTTTCATCGTCGTTACGGTCGTTATGAACTAACGAACGGCGGGAAATTCAAAAACATGGGCACGTGACACATTGCGCGTGACGTATCGCGTGAAGAGCGCCGTGCACGTGTTTTATCACGTGCCCTTCCCGCCTCTCGTTAGCTCCAAACGCGTGCAATTGATTAAGCCCCCTGATTCGAAGAGAGAGGTGGGAGTACGCCTTTTTGTGGCAATTTGGATATATGAAAAGTGCCACAAAAAGGCGTACGCCAACCTCTCTCTTCGAATCAAAAGGGATAACCCTATCACTCTCGGCAATGGTTGGTGCACAGTGTGCTATGTGGCGAAGTTCTGTTTTTAGAGCGCACTCAATTCACAATAATTAAAGCGAGCCCATCTTCCGAAAGCAGTGGTCATATTCTTCAAATTTAGGAACCTCGGTAGATTTCCGAAGTTCGGAGTCGATTTGCACTTGAAATAGAATATGAAATTTTCCTCACATGCCATATAACATAATGATATGCTGAAAAATACACTGCACTCTTTGACGCACAGCGAAACAGGTGCAAAACGCCTTAGCATATTGCAGCAGACGGAGGGCGGCCCCTGCGCTGTGGCTGTAAATGATTTACGTGGAGCATAATGGCAAATGCGACTATTGGTTACCACGGCCCTCGTGCAGAAACGTGTGTTTCAAATTCGAACGCGTTCACTTCTTGTTGAAGTAACCGTAATAGTTCGTTGGCATTGCTGAACATCTGGCGGAATGTAGTGAAGGAACAGTTGGTCGCACGCCCTTTCCTGGCATTATTGGCCGCCCTCCGTTTACGTTCCTGGTTTTCGTCCGCGCGTCTGCATCTCCCGCAGCAACATTGCCTGCACTTCTACGAAGTCTATACTTGCGCGAATGATCTGCAACGCGCTGCTGACGCTTAACTCCGCGGAGTTCGTTTTACCATACGACGTGGATGATATCAGGCTCCAACAGTTTCCCACACAGCCCATCTTTTGAGATAATTCACACAACACTAGGAACACGACCAATGAGAGTGCAACTTTGAACAGATTATGAACAGCCAGTCGGCCAATCAGAAGCCTTAATGTTTGGCTGACCTTTAGACCATGTACGTACCGAGTGGGGGGCAAGGGGTGTGGGGGTGGCGTGCCTCCCGTGGAACTCAAAGGTCGCTTGTGAAAATAGTGCGCCCTTTAGTCATAGGGCGTAATGATTATTCTCAGATGTCATGATAGGAACACACTCTAAAAACTGAACTTCACCGCATAGCACGCTCTGCGCCAACCATTGCCACGAATGATACGGTTATCGCTTCTGATTCGAGGAGAGAGGGAGGCGTACGCCTTTTTGTGTCAATTTGGATATATGATAATTGACACAAAAAGGCGTACGCCTCTCTCTCTCTCTCTCTCCTCGAATCAGAAGCGATAACCCAATCATTCGTGGCAATGGTTGGCGCAGAGCGTGCAATGTGGTGAAGTTCAGTTTTGAGAGTGCACTCTTAAAACAAAGCTTCACCACATAGCACGCTGAAAGCCAACCATCGTACAGAGTGGTACCTCTGTCATCCTTAATTTGTGGAAAGCGTGGGGCGTACGCCTTTTTGTGACAATTAACATTCCTGCATAGGTGTCTCAACACGCCTCCCGTGTTGAACAAATCATGGGAGAGAACGATGTCACTCGGGATGATGGTTGGCCAGGAGTGTGCTATATGATGAAGTTCATCATTAAGAGTGAACCTTTGAACACCCACACAGTGCACAACGTCCGCCTCCAGAAACAGATGTGGCAGAGGGGTTGCACTCCCCCCCCCCCCCCCGTGAACGCCCATGCTTTAGACCGGTTCTGGCTATCACCGGCTCCTGCTGGATTTCACGCCTGCCGCCGTTATACATGACATTCACGGGTAAACATAAACAAGCCTTTCGGTGTCCCAAAGACTTCCGGTCCTTCCGCCACTCAGGACGCTCGGAACCAGCCATCATGCAGCATGATAGATTTCACTTTCCTGATCTGTAAAAAACGGGAGGCGTACGCCTCTTTGTGGCAATTTGAACTGCCATAAAGAGGCGTATACGGCCCTCTCTCTCCTCAAATCAGAGTCCATACACTCTAAAAACTGAACTTCACCACATAGCACGCTTTGTGCCAACCATTGCAACGAATCATAGGGCTATCGCTTCTGATTCGAGTGGAGAAGTAGGCGTACGCCTTTTTGTCTCAATTATCATGTTTCCAAATTGACACAAAAAGGCGTACGCCCCCTTCCCTCTTCGAATCAGAAGCGATAACTCTATCATTCGTTGCAACGGTTGGCACAGAGCGTCCTATGCGGTGAAGTTCAGTTTTTAGAGTGTAGCGGTTGGCTCGGAACCACGACCATCTCTATAATACACTACCATAAGGCTCGCCCGTTCGCCTATGGGACCTCCGTCCGCGCCTCGAGGAGCGGAAGTGCCGTATTTACGCGCGGAGCGCCCGCCAGGGGCGCCACTTGCGGGACAAAGAGGAGCGCCTGTTGTAGCTCAGCTGTGTGCAATATGAGTGGTCCTTGTGGTTAATCCTTGTGGTTAATTCTTCGTGCGTACATGTTTGTGTATAGTCGCAGGTTCTCTGTTCATGTAGAGCTAAGAGTTATGAAACTAAATACTCAGAAATAGGCTGTGCTCTGAAGCGTAGGTGGCATGTAAAACTGTGAAACTTGCGCACTATGTGCCGTACATCGTACACATAAACTTGGCAGCAGCACCTTGTGTGTTGGGCCAGTTATCATACGTTTATGATTGTCAGACGCAAGCGTGTTCAGACTTTACGTTTCACGTGAGAGGCGTTCCGTGTTAACATACAGGGCAGTTACAGAGAATGGGTGAATGCGACCGTAAGAAGGAACTGTTCCTGGCAAAGAGATGACTGACACCTGTTACGACGTCCAACAGAATTTGTTGTATAAGCAAGCACATCAGTTTTAAATCAGCAGTTGCTTGTTTTGTTTTCCTACTTGTTGGTCTCTTTTTATTTTACTTTTGCACTTTTTTTTTCTTGTTTTGCGGTTTGCCATTACAATGCTCTGCTAACCTTTATCATGCTGTTCGGATAGAAGCCACTCCGAGAATTTTTCTTGATGGTGGCTTTTCTTTGACGCTACCTTTTGGTGCCTTTTTTGTGTTCGTTTTGCACTCCTGGGAGATGCAAGGCTGTGTAAACTTCGTGATCACTAAACGTAGGTACCGTAGCCATGGTGCCACATCTGAGAATTTTGTGCTTTGCGCCGATGCTAAAGCCTTCGGCCCTGAAATGCCGAGAACACGCAGAGTTCGAGTATGCCCGCCATAGTTCGAGCTAGCATGCAGGCGAAAAACGATTTTAGATGGAGTGTTTTTCGCTGTTGTTACAGACAATGGTCGCGGCCGATTACTTTGTTGTACGAAGTATCTTCATGAAATTTAATGCAAGCCTTTGCTCATCGGCACCAGTGAATATGCTGTTCTCCTTTGCGAATCTCATTGTACGGCCGAACACAAGAATCCTAAGTGATGCAGTCAAAAACTTCTAATATTAAAATTACCGTGATAATCTAACAAATAAATGCTATTTTTCCTTGCTGACTTGTTGCTATGTTCATCGTTATTTCTGTAATTCCAGACGACATCTTCATCACAGTATTTATGTACTAGTTACGGCATTTAAACACTGTATATTTTATATTTAAATACTCCTATCGAAAAGTATTTATGAAGAGTATTTAAACACCCCTTTCAACAAAGTATTTTGTATTTATATTTAAATACTCAAAAATGCATTTATGTCCACCCCTGGTCGGAGGCCACGGTTCATTATTCGTTTTTTTTTTTTCAGAGAGAGATGCGTAAAAGGTACTCAGCTATATTAGATAAAACTATTTATGGTACACACTGCCATCCAAAAAGTGCACCCTATATGAAATGAAACAATCGTAATTCGCAATGAAGTTACTTGTGTCAAGAAGCCGCGATATATTTCCAGCCACTTCTCCCGTAAGACAGCATTTGAGTGGAACTGGTGGAATGAAATACTTGTGTTCGACACTGCTTTCTTCGGCTTGCAAAGCGGGACGATGCAGTACACCATCACGTCTGCACCATGCACAAACCATGCACTGGAGACAAACACTGTCCACCGCGTGAGAAATAGCAAAAAACCAAACGCGAATGACGGCAGCAACGGTATCCGCATAGCATGCGTCGTCGGCCGAGGGTCCCGTATTCAGCGCCACAAACGCGCGGCGGCCGCATGCCAAAACTACATCAGTGGCGCTGGGGCTAGGTGCGAGTGTGAACGTCGTGTATTATAGAGATGGTCGTGCTCAGAACGTGTTTGCTGCGAAACCGGATGTCGTTTTGGCAACAAACCGGAAGGGGTGCAGATGGGCATGTATTCAAAATAAATGAAGATACTTTTGGCTAAAAGAAACATTTATTCATTACAAAGCACTGATTCTAACATCTTATACATGGGTGCACAGTGAATACAAAGTCCACTGCGTTGCTCTAACAAAGTTCGAGCTTGAAGCAAAACGGACACACCGTTCAATTCGTAATACCGAGCCAGTCTCATGAGTGCATACCATTGCATGATGAGCATGTTCTTTCGCTGCTTGCAGTGCATAATAGAGAACAACGAAGCGGAAAGCGGTTGTCCTATAGCGTAATCCTTGTTGTCAATCACGAAATCCAGCGGCGCAGAACTTGTTCTTCACACTCCAACTCATCAAGCATTCCGGTTCCGCAGTTGATACACTATTCGTGGGATATTAGTTGTGTCAAGAAACAGCACAACGCGCGTAGAATCACATCGACGCACGAATCAGCCCGCGAACATATTTCGGCAAACTGTTCTGTCGATCGGGTCGATTAGCACCACCAAAACACGGAACACGGGAGGACATCGTGCCGGCCGTCCTATTTTGAAACTACACTCTTAAAAATGAACTTCACCGCATAGCACGCTCCTAGCCAACCACAATCTCGAATGATATCGTTATCTGCCCTGATTTGTTGAAAACGGTAGGCGTACGCCTTTTTTGTGACAATTATGAACAGCATAAGTGTCACAAAAAAGCCGTACGCCTCCCGTTTTCAACAAATCAGGGCAGGTAACGATATCATTCGAGATCATGGTTGGCTAGGAGCGTGCTATGCGGTGAAGTTCATTTTTAAGAGTGTATATATGCTGAAACGGCCGAGACGCTGCACGCACATGCACGCGTACAAAATGCGATTTCAAAAGATTATCGACCAGTCGGAGTGCGTGCACAGTCTCGGCCAAGGGGCTTGCAACAAGGTGCACTCTCAGAAATGAACTTAACCGCATAGCACGCTCCTAGCCAACCATCATCCCGAATGACAACGTTCTCGCCCCTGATTTGTTGAAAACGGGAGGAGGAGCATATTTTGTGTCTATTATGCACGGCACAAAATGGGCTCCTCCTCCCGTTTTCAACAAATCTAGGGCGAGAACGTTGTCATTTGGGGTGATGGCTGGCTAGGAGCGTGCTATGTAGTGAAGTACCATTTTTAAGAGTGTACACCTGCCGTTTTTAACAAATCAGTGTAGATAACCATATCATTCGAGATGATGACTGGCTAGGAGCGTGCTATGCGGCGAAGTTCATTTTTGGGAATGTGTGTGAGCGCACTGGTACAGCTCCGGTCAACCTTAATAATAACGCTGGAAAAAATGTGCTCTGGTTCCCGAGCGCGATTACAGCAACCTTTGGGGCCATGAGGAAATCTTAATTGAACAAAATTATTCTGTTAATTTAACCCAAGGATTTTGTTCATTTAACATTCCCCCGGTGCCCCAAGGGTGGCTGTTATCGCGCTGGGAAATGAGACTTTTTTCGGCTGAGAATTTTTTCCAGCGTTAATATTAAAGTTGACCGCATCTGTACATATTCTACAGCCGCATCCACGGGTATCTAAGGAGGACTGATGACGTCACGTGAGACGCGCTGTGCAGACACCAAGCGATCAGCGGCATGGCCGATGGGTAAAGCGTCCGTCCGTTGGTTATAGCCAACACAGTGCGGAAGATTGGGAGGACAACTTGTGCCGTCTAAGGTTCTCCCTGGGTTTCCCGACAGACTTTTCCGACAAGTTTCGGCACAGTTCCCCTTGACGTCGGCCCAGCACGCCTAACCATTATGCTGAATAATGGGATACAAAACAGACTCCGCCACACATTTTCAACAAATCAGGGCGAGAACGTTGTCATTTGGGATGATGGTTGGCTAGGTGCGTGCTATGTGGTGAAACTCACTTCTCCGGTGCTGACTGTGCTGTCTGGGGTTTCTCCTCGGTTTTCCTCAGACGCTTTCAGGCATAGGTTTGCACAGTTACCTTAGAAGTTGGCCCAGGACGCACATTTCCCCAGGGCGTCAGTCGTGACGTTGCCCACCTCTGTGAGGCGGACTCCGGCGAGCCCTTTCACCATCACCACCACCACCAGCATAATTTTTATGAGAGCGTATATGGACCAGCTCGAGCGGTGAGTGGTTAAAGGGACTATGAAATTTCCCGAACCCCCATACTTCTTTTCGATGGAAACTGTTCTTCCCGCAGAGAAACTAATATGCCACAAATTTTTCCGGGCGAAATCGCTCCACTCTGCGAGGAGCGCGCGCCGGAAATGTCTCTTCCGCGTTCCTCCTCTCTCGCGCATATTTCCCTGCCGATGGTGTAACTGTACGGACCGCACTTCGGTTCCCCGTTACGTCACCGGTGTTGCACAATGGCAAGTAATGCCGAGAGCTCGCGCTGTGGCTGCCGCCACTGCCGGTGCTGTCATGGAGATTTCCACTCCCGATGAACGCATACGCGGGATCCTACGGCGCATGCTCCTGGCGGGATTCCTCGGCTCGGCAACACGTCACGATGACGTGTTGCTGAGCCGGCCGTGGTCGCGTCAAGTTACCCGTTGTGTCTCCGCTCGGCAGCTCCCCACTGCGCGGCGCCAGCTGTCCTCCCTTCGCCGCTCCGTTTAAATTCGCTCCCGAGAAGTCCGCTCGCGCGACGAAAGTAAAATTTCGGTTCTAGACTCAGAAAAATGTCTTCTTTCGAACGAAACGAAGAAAAAAATCGTTTCATAGTCCCTTTAAGGAGCACTGGGGTGACCCGCAATTTCTTTTTTTTTTTTTCGGTCCACAGTGTTCTCCAACGAATAAAATGAGTTTCTGCGAAAGTACGATGAGCGTAGGTGACCTACAGAGCGCGCGAGTGCTCTGTTCCACACACCTTTGAAACAGCATTCTTCTCGTGAAAACGAGCGCATCGCAGAACGACAGGACATCGTGATTTATGTTGCTCCCCTCACGTGACCAGCGATGTACAGCGGCACAGCTCAAGCATGCATAAGCGGCGCTAGAGCTGCGAGGAAAAAACGACAGAACAAGGTAGGGAGCCTTCACCACGTCACGAGAGCATCGTGTCTGCCGTTCGTGGCTGCTTTTTCCTACTGTTCTTTTTTGTTGTTGTTGTTGTTGTAAATTTGATTGCACAGCTATAACGCATCGCAGAGCTAAAATATTTTCCATGGTGACTCCCGGTGGACAGCTTGACAGACAAGGCAGGATTTCCAGCGATTTTAAATGTCACCTCATTGCTCCTTGAAGATCTTGTCGCCTTCCACGCCGAGACTGGGAGGTGACGCGGGTTCAGATCCCTGCACTGGCGCAATTGTCTGAGATTTTCCCTGGGTTTTCCGGCACAGTTTCCAGGCGAATGTTCAATTTCAATTTCAATTTTATTTCCTTGCGGTTGGGAGAGCAGCAAAAAGCCAATGAGGCTTGACACCGGCTCCTCCCCCAAGGTCACTATTTACAGCAACAATACGATAACGATCGTAGCAGAAACCAATATTGTAACAATAGCCAAATGAAAGTGAGAAAAAAGTGAGAAAAATGGAAAGAAGAAATATAATGCCTATAATACAAACAAATCAACTAACAGTTCAAAATTGACTCAATTAACAGTTAAATACCCAACATAAAGGACAGATCATTCCTTTTGACATCAACAAAGGGTCCGGCGACGTACCAACAAACTGATTAAAAATAAATGGTGACATATACGTCAATGACTGCTTGCCGTAGTTTGTTCGATCCAATGGGACACACCAAATCCTATGTCGAAAAGAATACATAGATGTCAGCGTAGTTAACTGACATAGTTCTAGAAATGTCGTCTTATTTACACGAGCGCTTTTTGAATAAGTTAAGGTAAGCTTATAGTTGTAGAATTTCGGTATCGGAAAAATATTGTACTGTTCAAATTATTCCGCAGTATGAGATAGTCGACTGACACCAGCAATAATCCTTATAGCCCTTTTTTGCAGGACTAACAGCTCGTGAATATTTCCAGCCGTCGTTGTTCCCCACGCTAAGAAACAATAATTGTACCGTGAAGAATTGTAAAGCAGCAATTTAATGTTACCTGGAAGAACACAACTATGTCTGCCTAACACGCCATTTATAGCAGCAAGTTTTTTGGAGACATAAGATACATGGCTGTCCCATTGCAGATGTTCCGAAAGGAAGGACGCGGCTTTCAACTTGAAAAAGATGTCAAAAAATCGATTTTTGGAAAACTTTATTTCCGGTCTCTATAATCCATGTTCTGTGTGATCTCAAAGTATTTTGGCTCAAAATAATCTCTAAATGCCCCCAATTTTTTTTTCTGAGGCATGGTAGCGCGATACGCGTCAAAATTATCGAAAAAATGTCGATTTTCCGATATACGTAGCTCCCGAACTAGAGCACTGGGCGCCGCCATCTTGGCACTGTTGGAAAGAGAATCTTTTCGTCTTCAAAATTCCCGCTTCAGCGGACTCCTCCAGTGAATAGCCTAGCCACAAGTTGCAAAAGTTTGAGGGCACCCAGCGCGGAAGCTATTGGCTGCCTGCACTTTCGCGCCCTGTGATTGGTCCGCTCCGCGGTTGCTCTTGGTTACGAGCTCTTTCACTGCCGGGACGACGGATTCCTCCGTGCGCCCGCCGGCTGGAAAGTTTTGATATCTGCGTTTCTGTGTACGGTTAGCAAATTACTTGCTCGATTATGGACAGACGATCTTCGAAGTCGAAGTTTCACACAAGGCACCGCTTCGGGGCTCGTAAGCGGAAATCCCCGCGGTCGGCGAAGAAGACCGCCATAGTTTTGCCGGAATCCGAAGGTGATTCCTTTGTTGTTGCGCAGCAAGATACCAGCGTCGCGGACGCTTCACCTGCAACTCATGCAAGTGATGAAAGTACAGTGATGCCATCTACTAGCACGGGTCGAACTGGTCGCACAGTTCAAGCACACCTGGAGCTTACTTTTGTGTCACAAGAGGATGCACGCGAGTTGCCTGCGTCCGTACAGGCATCGCTCATGCAATGTCGGCGACAGAGCGAAAACTGAAACTGATCGGCGAAAGTGAAGATCCCGAAGGCATCTCAGGTACGGAAGAGTTCTTGATGTGCCAACTGTCAGCATTGAATGCGTTAGTAAAGGAAATGCTGTGCCAGAAGTGTGTGGAACCCGGAGTGACACTGGTGCCAGGCACACGACACGGGTTAGCGGTGAAGCTTGCTGTAACCTGCGGGAATTGTGGTAGCACCGCTGAACAGTGGTCATCTGCGAGGACCGAGAGCAGAAGGACCTTTGAGGAGAACATGAAGGCTATGCAGGCGATAAAAAGCATTGGCAAGGGGTCGACTGCATTGACGGACTTCTGGTCCATTATGAACGTATCGCACCGTGGACTTCACCACAAGACATTCCAAAAGCATTTGAAGGGGACCTTTCAAGGAGCTGCTTCTGAAGCTGCGAAGAACGTGTTTTCAGATGCTGTAGGTGCAGTGCGTGAAACGTAAAAAAAATGGACCCGGGATTCAACAAAAATCTCACAGTTGTTTATGACGGAACATGGATGACACGCGGGCACACGTCACACATTGGCGTAGGCACAATAATTGAATTCTACTCGGGCCTCGTCATTGATTCAGTTGTTCTGTCCAACTACTGCCATGGCTGCACACTGGGGCCAAAGGAGGATGACGACGAATACATCATATGGGAAGAACAGCACAGCTGCCAGAAGAACACTGACGTGAATTCAGGACGAATGGAAGTTGAGGCAGCATTGGTGATGTTCAGACGTTCCCTGTCTAAGAACTACCTACGCTACACCAACATTGTGTGCGATGGTGATAGCCGCACGTACCTTGCCGTATGTGAGGATCAGACCTGCGGCTTTATCCCCTTGACAAAAGAGGACTGTATCAATCACGTACAGAAGAATGGGATCTGCGCTACGTTCAATTGTAGCTACGAGCAAAAAGGAGCAACCCCTTGGAGGAAGAGGCGGCCTGACACAGGACCTGATCAAGAAGTTGACAACCTACTACGGGATGGCCCTAAGGAACAATTCTGAAGTAGAGGATATGCAGAGGGCAGTGATGGCTACATTTTATCATGTGACATCTACTGATGAAGAATCTCATCATTAACTCTGTCCGCCAGGAGCTCTGAGCTGGTGCAGGCACAGGGCAGCAGATGCTGAAGGAGAGTCGCAGCCACGTCACAAATACAAGCTGCCGAGGCATGTTGCTGCTGCTCTCCTGCCTGTCTACCAGCGCCTCTCAGATCCTCAGCTCCTTGAGCGATGCACAGGGAAGAAGACACAAAACGCGGCGGAAAGTTTGCACTCCGTGATCTGGTCACTGCTGTCTAAAGATGAGCATGCCTAACTGGTGGCAGTGGAAACAGCGGTGAGCGAGGCCATATGTCGCTTCAACAGCGGGAACGTCCGAGCATACACAGAGTTATGTGCTTCAATCAGCATAAAACCCGGGGCGCATGCGCTACTCCGAGCTGCTGAAAAAGACTGCCTGCGTAAGAGGAAGGCTGCGAAAGCCCACCAAGCGAAAGGGCAGAGGGCAAAGAAGTCAAAGGAGGGCAAGGACACAAAAGATTATGACCCTGGTGCTTTTTAGTGTAAGAAATTCATAATAAAACTTCAATACTCATTTTCTCAAAACATGTTTTTAGCCTACCTGCTCTGCTTGCAGAGCTGATAGCTCAGCAGCCGCTGCATTGATTTTGGTGCTGTTTGTTTTGAGAGAGTCATAAAACAACACAGTATGCAATGACATTAATATTTTCTCAGATTTCTAAGCACATAATTTATGATTTTATATGTTGTGTGCATATAAGTTTTATGTTTTACAGACAGGTTGTAAAAAAATCAAACCAAAGATTTTTCAGCCGGGAATAAAAAGATCTAAGAATGTCATTGCATGCAGCACACACCTAGGTATGAAACAGAAGTCAAAGCAGCTTTCTATCCCAATTTTTAGATTCTCCATGCACTCTGCAAAATGTGTATAGTATGAAAGCTAATAAAATTTATAAACAAAAAACTAATGGAGCTATCACTTTGAAATTTGAATACGATCATTTGGAATGCATAATTCACCTCTCTATAAATTTTGATCAAGATCCTCTAAAAAATAAAAAAAGTTGGTCTCGAAAGCCACGTCCCTTAAAGCTAGGGACTACATCAAGTTTATGACCGTCATAATTGACAGAAGCGTCTTCAGTTATGATTTTCCCTTTAGTTCGAAACAGCAACACCTTAGTTTTTGCCGTATTGAGACTACAATCGGACCATTCTTTTAGTTGTTTAAGGGCGTTATTTGCTGCTGTTACAACTTCCGTAACAGATTTCCCAGAAATAAAGTAATGTTGTATCATCCGCATATATAATGAAATCTAAGTAAGTCGTACCAGCTGAATGTGGATAAACGTTGATTATATTGTTTACATATATGTTGAATAATAAGGGTCCTAAAATACTGCCTTGCGGGACTCCCGATTTTGCAGTCGCAAAATCTGATAGAAAATTATTTATAGAAACGGCCTGTTCACGTAGGTGTAAATATGACCTTATCAGATCTAACGGAACACCGCGAATGCCATAATACTCCAATTTTAGTAATAAAATGTTGTGATGAATACAATCAAATGCTTTACAAAAACCTACGAAGACCGCTAAGGCTAGACGCTTTTCTTCAACGTTTATTATTATTATTTCTTTTAGTTTTAACAAAGCTGTTTCGGTTGACCCATGTTTACGAAACCCAAACTGCTCATTTATGATAAGATTATGCATGTTAAAAAAATTTAATAGTCTATTGTAGACAACTTTTTCAAGGCCTTTCGAGAATATAGGGAGGAGGGATATAGGACGGTAGTTGGACAATTCATTTTGATCGCCTCCCTTATGTATAATCGAGATTTTCGCCTTTTTGAGTTGCGCGGGAAAGATTCCCCTAACGAGGGACATGTTATATAAAGACACGACGACAGGGCTAATCAAGTCAATTACATACTTGACCGGTTTAATTTGAACACCGTTAATATCACAACATTTGGAATTACTTAACGTCAAGAATGTTGTGCACACTTCACTGACATCGGTCGGTTGAAAAAAGATGGAATCATCAACAGATTTTTTTTTAAGAAACCAAGTGCACCGCATTTAGGTGTCTTTGTAGCTATGTTAACGAAGAAGTCATTGAATTGGTCCCATAAAGCTTTTCCAGATAAGACGGTGCCGTGAACTACAATATTGGCAAAACTGTCAGTGTCGGTGTTTTTCTTGATTATGTTATTAAAGGGACCGAAAACTGAATAATAACCCCTATATTTTTGCCCACTGTCGTGCACAACATCGTTGTTTGATAAGATACAGAAAGCATTACTTCTCAATTCGGCATATTTTTTACGTATAAATATTTTGAAGATTGCCGGAACATGGACGGTGCTGCCAGCGAACGGCGAAAAGGAGCAACTTGGGTTTCAGGTCCAGGGCTCCCAGGGATTGGTCACCCCTTACCTCGTGAGAGTTAATTCTGTAGAGAACAAAGCTGACGCACATTATCTTACAGCTAAACCCCATTTTAAAAATGACGCTCACTTCCATAGCTTTTACGCTAATAAAGCATTCAGCTACTTCGCCGCTACGAGCTACGATTCGCCGCGCCATCTGCAAGGCCGTCTGTGTTATCGCGTTTATTGTTTACGTCGTGGGTGGTCGTGTTGGTACCCATGCTCAGTACCCAGTGATTTTGCTTCACCGAGGTGACGCGTTCAACACAACGTCTTAGGTATGTACATGCGTCACACGTGTATAAATTATAATATAGTGACGACGTATTCCATTTAACGTATGTTATCCTACTTGTCCCGTACTCAACATTGTCCACATCAACAAATTTCATTTTAGGGGCCTTCCAGTGTTGAAGTGGCGCAAGACTGCTTCGTGTGTGTGTGATCCAGGCACTCAAGTTGACATGACAGAAATAGCTGAAAGCAGGTATGCAAAGTCCACAGATGGAAGCACTAGATTTGTTACGTGTTGCAGACTTTGTGACATTTTTTTCAGTCTTTGGACAGGTGTAGTATGACGTCAACAAGAGGAGAAGAACTACTAGCTTGTTTGAAGTGTACAAGAATACTTCCTGTTGAGATGTAGTTATGACTTTATGACTAAGGAACGCTAAGTAATTTTCTAGAGATGCATCCTCTACACTTGAATGCCCAGTGAAACAGGAAATGTTCATTGTCTTTGAAGCCACACTACTGGAATTGTTCAATGTGTGTCTGAGCTGCAGTGAGCCATGCAAGGTTACCACATCATATTGGTCCTAAATTTGCAGAGTTCCCCTATCTCGGACGCAACTGTCATTTCTCTTTATTGCTCTTCCGATCCTACCTTCTCAGAGATTAATGTGGTTCACCATACACTGCATGGGCACTGCCTTTCTCTATACTCATGCTTTCGGTTTCTTGTTCTGTTGAATAAATCTTCACTTGAGTTTGTAGCCATCACGCTCTCTAATGTGTTTGCCCCTCATCTATATTGATGTGCTGTAACGGTATAGCACATGAACATGCCAGCAACCTACCAAACAACCTTGCCTAGTCCTACCTTTGGATGGAAACTACACGATGTGGTAACATCCACAGATATAAAGTTTTAGTCGACGGAGATTTGCTGTTTTTGTACAACCTTCATTGTACATTTCTTTTGTCTCACTTAGCATGCCTGAAGAAATCTTCTGTTCTGATCTGCATCAAGATGACAGGTCATTGTTTGATCTGCAGAATTATTGTTCCTGTAATCTTTTCACCAACAGAGAATACAAAAGTGAACAAGTGGTAAAATATAACTAGCTTGTTAAATTCAAAAGGGAAAGAGGAAACTGTTTATACTTCTGTTTATTTTGTTGCAGGTTTTACAAATCTATCAAGTACGTCAAAACATCAGAGGGCAGGAAGTCCTACTCTGTTTCCTAAATCCCTGGACAATAAAAAAGAAAGATATAGTTTGAGTTGTGACAAAATGTTGCTTCTGCCCTTATATTATATTTCAATTAAATGTTACGATGCATTTGTAGTGTACACTGAAGCCAGTTTCAATTTGTATGGCTGTCAAAAGTACTTTACAAAAGTACATCTCAATTACAGTAATAGACAACTTATGAAATAAATTATTTAGCCATTTTGGAGTACTATGCACACCAATGGTGCATGGTTAACTTTGAACCCAGATCAAGGGTTTATAATACTTGAAGTCAGCCCTCAAGTCTTTCTTTACAAAATTTTGGTTGGTGACGTGATAATGAATCAGTTACAAGTACTCCGTTTTGCAAAACAGAGTTAATTAAGTGTTAAATCCCAATCTTGGTTCAATTATTAGTTGTCATTTGGAAACGTGGTCACTAAGAAGTATACTAAAAGGTTAAGAACACAGTTCATCTGAATGGCACTGATGAAAATGATCTTACTCCTCACATATACAACTGAGACATGAGTATAACCTACAAATACATCTATGCCCACAGGTTACTTAACCCTCCAGGAACAAACTAGTAATTATAATATGCTGTGACAGCGAAGAAAAAGCAATGAGAAAAACTTGCAGCAAACACGAAACGAAAATATGCTAACAACATTTCTACAGGTCAGGGCACTGATGGGAAAGCATCCCTAATAGCATGCATGACGCAGATGAAGATCCAGTGGAGTACTCTCTATTGTATTTTCTCGGAGCACCCCATATGCTTCTTGTCAACGGCCGACAGGTGGTATAACGGAATTTCCTGCAGAAATAAGGGTTTTCCGTCCATTTTGCCCTTCAAGTAGCGCGTAAAGACCACACGGCGCTGCCGTGTATGTTGCCATGCGCTTCGGTTTCTCGGATGTATGTAAAATACACTTGCAGTACTTCGGTGTCAAGGCACAGTATTTCGAAATATTCGTTAGTTCTGATGCAACCGTCTGTCTGCTTTTCACACGCATTCTCTACCTCTCGGCAGCAAAAACCGTAGTATCCGTCGGTTCGCATTTCACACATGAACACCTGCACGACGAAAAAACAGCTTACACAAGTGCTTCTCCCGGATACATGGAGATTTCACAAAGCAGTCCATATTCGCGGTACGGTGAGCTACTGCTGAGGACGAATGTGACTCCGATTAATCTCTAGACGAGGAATCTTCTGCTGCGACGAACACACTTTCCAGCACGCTAACGCACGAACAACAGTTCTGTGTGAGCGACAGTTCTGGAATGCGGAATTCCGGCGCACTCATGTTCAAGAGGCTCGACATTCTCGACGTATAAAGTGGTCACAAATGCCCACTGCCATTTTCGTTTTCGCCGGATTAGCACCCGGAAGTGCGCGTATTACATGCGTCCTCGAAGATGACGGTTCCTACTACTACTACTACTACTACTCTAGGGTGTGGCAGGTGTGGACAGGTGCCATGGGCGCCAGGTGAACAAGGGCGCCATTATGTGGTCGGGTGTGAATGTGCCAGGTCGGGCATTCAACCTGGCACATTCATAAATGATGTATGCACCCGCCATTAGAGAGGTTGTAGTGTGAAACGTAAGGCTTTCCGACCTTGCTGTTTTAAGTGTTGAAGAAGAAGAAACAGAAAAACATTGATTTTAGTGACATTATCGACAAATTTGCAGCAGCAAAAGCCAGAAAGGCTTTGTGACGTTAGTGGGCCATTTGCATGTGTAGTAGTTCTGTGGACTTCATTAAAGTATTTACAAAACATGACCAACTGTGTCCTCGATATGTGCCTGAACAGGGGCGCAGACTCATTGGTTGCCATGGCCGCAGGTAGCTCTAGATACGCCACTGGTCCCTGGACACGCAATTATGGAAAATTCAATTACAGAAAAACTACAGCGATTTCAGTGGAATTATTTGATATTTGAACTTTTGAAGGCTCAAGCTTTTCGCTGAACATAAAGTTTCGATAGGTTTATATTCACTTTTCGGTCCCGTTAAGGTTTTTCCATAATAGATCCATGCGATTCGATGATTCTTCAAATATTTTTGAAGAACTTCACCACATAGCACGCTCCTAGCCAACCACCATTCCGAATGATATCATTCTGTGCATTGATTTGGTGAAAATGGGAGGAGGCGCCTATCTGGGACAGATTATCTTGTCCCAGATAGGCACCTCCCCCTGTTTTGAACAAATCATGACACAAAATGATATCATTCGGTATGATGGTTGGCTAGGAGCATGCTATGTGGTGAAGTTTGTTTTAACAGTGTAACACAGAAGCACGTCGGAATTGCGTTTGCGTACATCCAGTACATCGCGCTGCAACAAGGCGGAGCAGACAGGCTGCTGGCGCCGCGCACGTGCAAGAGGCGTGGTCACTGTCGTCGGATTTTTCAGCAGCAAAATAAAAAGAAAGGATCCCGCGTTGTGCGTTCTGCCTGCTTGGACGTGAAGCGAAATAGAAATTTCTAACATTGCTCATGATACTTTTGCGAAGTTACCTCAAGAAGTGACTATAACACTACACTCGAGTGATTATGATGAGAGGTTGTTTCAAATATCAAATAAAAACAGGTAAGAGTGGGAATTATTGTCAACTGTGTCGACACATAGTTATTTAGAGATTGTGAGAGAGGAAAAGAAACTGTTTCACGGACTGTAAGTTGGTGGTCTTCCGAGCTCCTTGCAGTCTTCACTTCAATTTGCGCCTCACATTCTGTATGTATTACATGTGTCCAAACGCCTCGGTCGTTAAGAATTCACTTAGTGTTCGTCCGTATATACCCTCCTCGAAGGAAAAAGAATACAATCGGTTACACTTCTCCGAGGAGAGATTCTCAATTTTTGATGCCAGTGATTTATCGAGACCATGATACATCCCTGTGACACCCCCCACCCCAAAGAAAAAAGTTTGGCGACACCCCCTGCAAAAAAGGGGGCTTGCCGTTTCAGCTGTAATGACATGTCGGTAATTATACGTGTAAAGCTGTTATCACGTAGCTGTAATAATGACCACGCCCCCTGCTTGGGATTCCGGATAAACCACTGCAGTGGTGTATTGCATGAAAGAATTAGAGTAAAAACATATGTCCAGCGAAGGTGATTACAGGGCGCTGAATTCGTTCATGACGGCGATTTCCAGTGTCAGTAAGCATCATGTCACAAGAGCTCATGTAATACTGAGTGGCTGGCCACGATGTATTCCGATGCCGAAGCTAATAGCCGAAGGTACCCCAGCGTCACGAGTGAAAAATGGCACGGCGGAAAAGCCAGACGTACGAAGCCACATGATCGTGCAATGTACCGGCATACACGGCGATCGTACGAAGTCCTATGAACGTTCAATGTTCCGGCAGGCAAGGATGTCGTACGAAGCCACATGAACCTGCAATGCGCTATGCGCTCACTTAGCTGTCAACAACGGGCGCAACATTGTGCAACAACCCTACCGCGTAAGCAACATACCTCCCGCCGCCGTTCACATGCGACAGCGGAGGTCAAACATTGCATCCCTCCCTTTCCTCCTTTCTTGGTGCACCCTGCTTCCAAGCCCAACCCAGAGCAAGGCGACCGCACCCTCCAAACAGCATACCCCTCCTCCGCTTACGCTTTCGCCGCCACTACCAGGAAATCCACGTTAACAGGGGCGAGGAAGACGCCAACGTCGTAATCCTCCAGCAGCGAGCAGCCAGGCACACAACGTAGGCCTTCGTTGGTATTCAACTTCAAAACCCCATCAGCGGTCACCCGAAGCCACATGAACGCGCAATGTGCTATGCGCTCACTTATCTGTCAACAACGGGCGCAATATTGTGCAACAACCCTACCGCGCAAGCAATACACCTTCCGCTGTTCGCATGTGACAGCGGAGGTCAAACGTGGCATCCCTCCATTTCCTCCTTCATTGGTAAACCCTGCTTCCAAGTCCAACCGAGTGCAGGCTGACCGCGACCTCCAAACAGCATACCCCTCCTTCGCTTACGCTTTGGCTGCCGCTACCAGGAAACCCACGCAAACACAGGCGAGCAGGACGCTAGCGTCGTAATCCTGCAGCCGGGCACACCCCACGTAGGCCTTTGTTGGAGTTCAACTTCAAAAGCCCATCACCGACTTCAGCACCCATCATAGGAATTCAACTTCAAAACCCCATCACAAACTTGAACTTCAAAATCCATCACCGACTTCAGAACCCTTCATAGGAATTCAACTTCAAAACCGCGATGGGATCTGAAGTTGAATTCTGATGATGGGTTCTGAAGTTGAATGATGGGTTATGATGTAATGGATTCTGAAGTTGAAGTTGAATGATGTGATGTGATGGGTTTTGAATTGGAAGTTGAATGATGGGTTATGAAGTGATGAATTCTGAGGTTGAAGTTGAGTTACGGGCTCGTGATGTGATGGTTTATGACGGTGATGTGATGTGATGGGCTTTGCGGAAAACTGACCATGATGTGATGTTGAATGAATTCTTAGCAAAATGCCGACCTATGTATAATATGACGCAGAAAATGAGATCATTATTGTCAAGGGATAAAGCTTCGAAATTATTAGTGATAACAGAGAACTCTGAAAGAATAGTGCATCGCCCGAGTTTGCGGGAAATTTGAATCGATATACCACCGCCGCGTTTAGGTTCTGTTTAGGTAAAAATGCTCCTAATCTGGCAACTCAAACATATGTGAATCTTCGTTGTACCATGTTTCGGTCAGCATGACCGCATCAAATGAAAATTTCAGACTGTCAAATACTACAGACAGAGCGTCCATTTAATTTGATACAGACCGGCAATTTAAGTGAAAAACACTCAAAGAATTCCGAAAGTGCAAGCAACAGTTCGCAAAATCTTCAGGCAAGAGACCGCTCGAGGTCATCTAGATGCTGTACAGATTGTGGCACGCCATTTTCACGTGACCTGTTATACACCTTTCCGTTCCGTGCCCAAGCCTGGTGTAACTTTCCATCTTTTTTTAGAGCAATAGCTGCACCCAACGGGCGTTTCATGTAGGCAGAAAGATGCTCATTGACAAAGACTGTGGTTTGTCATAGGAGATGCCGATATCCACACATTTGATACGCTTTGCCCGCACCTTTTCGATTACGGAGTCTCTTTTCTGTCTCACCTTAAACTGGACAATGATGTTTTTAGAATCGGTGTTGGGAATAGGCACAGTATGACATATATCGATATCGTCCATAGAAATGGTTTCACCGATTACGACCCCGATCTTGCAAACAAGTTCTGGAATGTTCTGAATTTCAGCAGGTGGGGGGGAATCCCTTTAATCTCGATGTTACGATTTCTGGAGTACTGCTCCAACTCTGCAATTCGCATCTCATTGCGTTTCAACTGAGCCTTGTTCTCTAGACACTGTTCGCGCAGATTCCCATTTTCGTCTCTCAGCGCCTTGTTATCGTCCAAGACAGAATGCATTTTGCTTCGTAGCTCTTCGAATGTTTCATTATGTTGGCAGATGTTGGCACAGTTCCCCCTGAGGTCAACCCAGGACGTATGCTAACCCCAAGCCCTTCCTCTCATCCAATCTCCATCTATCACCGTCTGGGTAACATCTCGTTACGGCCGAAGTCTCAATACGGCCGAAAGTATTGAGACATCGGCCGTAATGGGACTTCGGCCGTAATGAGATACAATCCTCCTTCCATGCTCCTTTAAAGTTGTTCTCTGGTAATTGGTACTGCAGGTACTCCCCATCACTGTTTTGACGACGGACGCATATCCTTGAGTTTGGCGAGTTTCTGGCTACGGGTGAAAGGAATCGTCCTTGTAGATTAACAGTTATACTACTCCGCATGTGTCACAAAAAAAGATCCGGGTAACTGCGCTTATTTGTGACAAGAAACGGTTCTCTATTATTTCGCAGGATTCCAGCCACACCAAGATATCGAGGCAACTCTTACACCTGCTCTTCACGTCGCTGGTATTTTCCACCGAAGACATCTTTGCCATGACTGACACCAGTGGCCAAGACATAGTCAGTGAAGATTATCAAGAGCTCAGCGTAAGGGCTTCTTCGACACCCTACAATGGAGACCCTCAATCATCGGCAACCCCCGAAGAAATTCCAAATAGACGTACATTGAAGTATATGCCGAGCACGCCTCATCCAAACCGCCGGGTTCAAACCTATAGGCTGCCCAGGCACGTCTATCCAGTGAATTACACCCTCCATATCTCAGTTAATAAAGGTGAGGATATCTGGTAGGAAAGATAGTTAGTATTGTTGTACTAGAATGCCGGTTGGAACCGGCGCTTCTTAGTATGAACAGCTCGTGTGGACGGAAAGCTGGACGCGCACATGCGATAAAAAAAAAAGATGAAGAGAGAACGTACGTCACGTGGTATCTTATCGAAAGCTCAAGATGGCATCATTAGGGGCGGTTTCACGCTGACGTTTTTCTCTTCCGTGTTTTTCATTGAGGAGAATGGATTTACTGGAGCATACGTAGCTCGATTGCCGCTACAGGTACTGTAAAGCAGTGGTCAAGCAAGTTATACTGGCGACACGACTTGAGACTTTGTTGCTTGTAAATGCCGTATGTGGAATCATACGACCGACAACGCGCTCTAAATATTTTTAATTTGTTATGAAAAAATCGGCGTACTGCAGCGACGCGACGTCTGGTGCCAAACATCCCCCTGTGCAGCGGGCAACACAGCGTTTGGGATCTTTGTCGCACTTTGGTTCTTTTGGTGCCTATATTATTTCTTATCATATATCAGCAAGAGTTCAGAAATTACAGTTTAGCGCATTATTTGCGAAATAAAATGAAAAAAAATAATGCAGCGCTGTTCGACGGAGGCGCCACCTGAAACAACCTGTCCGCGGACGCGTCTTTCGTGTTGCGTCTTCTGACCGCGATGCGTAATGCGTAGCTTACGCGAACTACTCATTTTAAATGTTCATGCTCGATGACAAAACACTAGTTGGTGCAGTCAAGTTGCACAGTGCAGTGTTTCTGTCTGCGGAGACGCTAGGCTGTCTTGTACCGCGTCGTACCAAATTGAACAGCGAAGACGGGAATGGCCTCGGTTGCTTGACATGGATTTGCAGTCAGACCATCGTCCGTGCTCGAAATACTTCACGTTGGACCCTTAAGAAGATTTCCCGCCTGGCTCATTATTCCGGCGCCTGAAAAAGTCAGCGCGGCGCAAGTTTCAAGCAAAAGCACCGACAGGAATCGCCGGTGCTGGTGAGGTTCGTTGAGTTATTTATATAATGAGTATGACATGCACAGCACCAGGTAGTTATTGTGTACTAAGGTATTTTCTCGCTGTCTTAATGCTATTGTAATACCCTAGGAAAGTATAATGGTATCTCAACCAAGTGTGCCGTGCAAAACTCGTTTTCATGCTTGTATGAGAAAATATTCAGAAGATGTGCATATTTCACAGGATGCAAGGATACTGTTCCCACTAGTCCTCGAAACTGCTGAATTTCCTGGAATTCAAAAATGTCATTTCAGGATTTAGAAAACACTTGTGTTTTACACAGCCCTCGAAAACACATGGTCTGTCATTGTAGATATAGGCTTAGGTACATTTGGTAGTGCATTGTAGTTGCACAGTGGCCTGTTACCAGAAGTTTTCCATCCCTCTCGCTTGGATTGTTTGGCTTATGAGTGCCAATACGTCGATTGTTTTGAGATTGTTGATTTTGGACCAGTTGAGAATGAACTTAGAACTTTCAAAACTGCTTTTTTGTTTTGTTTTGAGAACCTGGCATGTGAACTTCATATCATTGCAGGCCGTGCAATGGCAGAGACTCGCCCAAAGAAGACCAAATCATTCTGGAATTATCCCAACTGCATTACCTTTGCATATGCTGCAGTTCAATATGAGTTAATTTATGTTTTTTTGTTTCACAGATGCCTAGGCAAACCTTCATGCAGAAGCTTGTACACCTGGGATAAAATGTGGATCAGGTCATGGATGCTTTACCAAACATGTGTCACTACCGTCACCTGCGAAGGTACCCACCCTTATAGTATTTAGAAGAGTGTGTGTAGCTGAGAAAGAACTGAACGACAGTGTATCCACACTTCAAAACACGGTACACGCTGCCTATAAAAGAAGGAACGTTAAGAAATGTGCAAGCGAGCCAGTGATCATTTCATGGTTTGAGTTACAGGAATGCACAAAACAGAGAGGATAGACACTAACATAACGAGGCTTAATTAACTCCCTTGCAGTTTCTGCTGCTTTACAATTTACCCGATCATGAAATTCATTCGCTTTAGCGACACTTTCCCATATTCATATCTGTCTCTGTCTCAAAGAGGCTGTAGTTTCTTCTGGTGGAAGTACCGACTTCAATAGTCAACAATGTCTTAATCTCAGGTACCTTTTATAGCTACAGTCAGGGGATGTTTTTTCAGAGGTACTGGACTCAAAATTTTGCTAGGCCATCAATGAGCACAATCCTTTCCTGAGAAACAGTGCTTTGAATGTTGCTATAATTCAACTCTGTCAGACTTTTTTTTTCTTTTTTTCTTACTGAGATTGAATAGGTTATGGGTTCTGAATTCGCAGCTAAGACAAAGACGTTGACATGTGATGATATCAGGCTCGCCAATACAGAAACACGCAGTCACAAATGCATGATACAGTTGCCGTTGTGTCATAGAAAAAACAACCAAACAAACAAAGGACTGAAATGTGTTGAGGTGTCTATTGCATTAGGACGGACAAGCATTTACGAACTGGAACATTCACGAAAGGAAAAGGAGACAGATTCGCAACATACTACGTATTTACACATAGAATGCTGTAAAAGGTATCACGGTATCATAGTTTGCAGTGTCACAAAGTTAATTCTACATAGAAATTTCTAACACTGGAATGATTACACCTCAATAATACAGATCTTGATAGGTCGTGACATTACTTAAACAGCCTCGGTCGTTGTAGGTTTTCAGAATGTGCTTTCTAACTGTACCAGGCATTGCTATGCGGAAAATGAGACTGCTCCATGAGTGAATAAACCTTAATTCTTAGGGTGTAGAGTACTGTCCACAGTTTGGGCTCCTGTTTTTCAGAATTGTAATTGTGTACCCACTACTCAATTTCCCAGTCCTACCTTGCAGCACACTCAGCATGTCGCCACACAAAGTGGCTGACTCACTTTACATGTCAATCTACTCCTAATTAATATTGGTTTGGGATGCGGCTGAGGCAGACCACAATTAGGGATGACATAAAACTGATGCTGATGTGGTGTCACTGTTAGCGTGTCTGGCAGAAGATTGGAAGACACAGGTCCTATTCCTGGTGTCCGTACCCCTTTTCCTTGAGTTGTTTGAATTCATCTGAGCTGCCTCTCTTTTTCATTTGGACTTTGTTATGTTCAACCAAGTTCTTCTACGGTTGTTTTCTGTTTATACCACAATGCAAAGACATTTTTTTAAGCCACAGAAACCCGTCATCTCAATGACTCAGATCGTTGGTGAGAAAGCATTGCAAAGATGGGAGCTGGCAGCGCCTTTATTTTGCATACCCTCTATTGTTTACCTCTTGTTGTGCAATGCCTGATGTTCATCACTGGGAAGGAGGAGTTGAATCATCCTTCGTACATTATCTTTTTGAATATTGTATTTCCACAGCCCTGAGCTGCTTATACCCTCGTTATACGTCAAATGTGATTGAAACCTATTTATCTGTTATGTAATGATTTCCTGTAATGCAGATTCCCTGTAACTGTGATGAGCAGATATAATTCAATAAATGTATAGAATAAAGCAAATGGTGGGATTTTTGGAACATTGTACTGTGGGGGAATGGTTGTTTGGATCCTTAAGACCGTGGCAAAGCTACCCTCCACCTGATGTGTTGCCACGGTGGAGGGATACCACTATTGTCCTTGGGAAAAAGGGGGGGGATATGCATGCTCAACTCTCAGGATAAAGTCTGGTGAGTGCCTGATGCTTGGACATCACATATCAGCGAAATAAACTTCTTGCGTTTCTTTATTTAACTGTCTTGTCACATTTTGCTTCTGATTGCTCTTGTGCTGAACTTTGTGATTCACTACACATGTTCAAGTACCAAATTGCTGTGTTTTTACATCTGCCCTCTCTGCCTAGCTGCTGTGGCTAGAAGAAGTAATGCAACACGCCCGCTAAATTGTTGAATTGAAGTGGTTTGAGTTCGAGAATGGTAAAGTGATTTTGAAAATGTACACCATACAAATTCAGGACTATGACCTGTACATCACATGTGCAGCCCAGCCACTATTTATAGCGTACGAGTTCACGCTGCCGACACACTGTTTTATATGACGTCGACATCCACAGTCGGAGGGCCGGTATTGCATGTTAATGGTGCTTCACGACGATTTCTGGAAACCCTCAACGGCACCGACACTTGAAATCTGTTTGTTTCTTTGTAGTTACCGCAACCACACCTGAGTCAGTTGTAGAGTGGATGTAGCTTCTCAAAAAGAAAGTCTGTCAGAATGCATCCACTCCTCACCGCGTACTCCGTAACAACGAGTCATCGATGCAGTCTTCCGAGTGTCGAGAAATCACATATTGATTGTCAAGAATTGATCTGAGGATAAAGCACACAGTGGACAAAAAAGAAAATCTGGACGCTGTCTGGCTTTTTCAACGACTGCCACATTTCAGCTGCTCAGTATTTCTTCAGTTTGTTTATGCTCACATGTAGATTCTTGTCTGGATTGCAGGGACGGATTCTATGGTGGATTGTTGTGGATTGTTATGTCCAGCCCAATGTTATACGCATTAAACGTGGTTTCCGCTGTACGCGGTAGGTAGTACGGATCCCTTCCGAACACCAAATACAGTGTTGCCCGTAATATTTAATTTTAATTTTCTAATTAACTACACCACCGATTGGAATGAAATGTGTGCCGCTTTTGTACTGATTGCTTGGACTATCGAATAGCCACGTCAAATGACGTTCGACCTCGGATGCTTTACAGTACCTTTAAGCTGTATTTTCGAAGTAAACGGACAAGAAGAACTTTAGCGTGAAATGGGCCTGAAGAGTCTCATTCGTCCGATTGACAGCTCTTACATCGAAAAGACTTATCATAAAACTTGTCATACGACTAGGGCAGTGCAGATATGGCAGAAACAGTCATGAACGAAGTTCTTGCCCAGTACATTTTCGCTGGGGGGATGTTCAATGCATTTTGCACATCTAGTGTCTAGCCCCGCGCCGTATTGGGAGGGAAAATATTATACCCTGCAGACGTCAAACTGGTTTCCGGGGGTGGGGGATAGTCCAGACGTCTCCTCTCCTGGAGACATAACAATTGATAATTCGTAGCTTTACGTCGAGTCACAACTATCATGAGTGATCTATCCTGCAGACGGTACCGTGCTGAGCCGCCTGCGCATGACAAATATTTGGGGCCACTGGGAAATGTTATCCAGAAGGGTGCATGGCTCGGCCTCCGAACGAAGTATGGGCCTGCCCACATTATATACGTGAGTGAGGTCATGGTGCTCACTTCTTCACGCCCCCCCCCCCCCCCCGTGCCACTGAAAAGCATGGTAGTTCATACCATCATCGTCGCTATATCGATGGCGTAACGACTATTGAGGAAAGGAAAGGCGCCGGGTCAGGTTACAGTTTAAATTATGTGTTTTGGTTTGCGTAATATATTTGCCTTCCTTGGAGACACTAAATTGGAATCCTAAACAACAGGTAGGACCTTGGCAAATAACGATACTCCAATTTCGAGGCGGAGTTCCCTTCCACACACAGTATTATTTACACCCATGCCAGATTAAAAAGGGTGTAATTGCGCAAATACACCCTGAGTACACGCATATTACACCCTATACTGAACGGGAAAGTGTGTATTATGCAGGAACACAGACCTCACACCTACACTATACCCCTACACTATACACGGCAACACACGGCCACTAATTTTGTACACCCCTTTGAGTGTAGTTTGAGTGTTGCGATAACTAGCACACATCAACAACAACAACAACAACGACTTTAAGATAATGAATGGGGAGTCTCATCGAGAGAGACGATACTCTACACCGTTGGTGGTGCTGATGTGGGGAATAAAATATGCGCCCCTTCACAATAAGAATCGAACTCCGATTGTGTCCAGAAAAGTCAAAAGAGCGCAGAGCGTCGATGGGCTGGATTCGGCCATTGACCAAGCCATTTTGGTAGGGAGAAGGGGTGAGAGACCAGCTGACTAAGGCCCGGTTTCACCAACGCTGGTTAACTTTGAACCAAGATTAAGCGTTGTTAAAACGTCAAGATAACGCTCAATTCTTTTTCGTAAACTTTAGTTTGTGACGTGATGAATGTTTCAGTAACAATAATTCCCTTTTGTGAAGCGCAGTTAAGCGTTAAATTCAAGTTAAGGGACATTTGATCTCGGTTGAAGTGTTCATCGGCGTTGGTAAAACCCCTCAGAGTGTAACAGGTGCACCCTTAAAATTGGGGGTAATAAAATACACCCTCAAAGAGTGGTGTCTGTGTGCGTATTGTCATCTATAGTTTTACACCCGTGTGAGTGTAGTTCGTGTGTGTGATAGGTAGCACGCTTCTGAATGTAACAACTCTCTAAGTTACACACTCTGAGGGAAGGCTGCACACGTCAAACGTTTTACACCACTTTGAGTGTAAATTGGATTCATCATATTTAGCACCCTTTCGAGTGTATCCCCGACACCACACTCTTAAAGTTTATACACCTTCTTGGGTGAAATACCATAACTGATTACTTTTTCGGTGTAAATCAACACCTTAAAATGGAAGTACGCCTTCCAGGCGAGGTGCTAATTGGACATCATCTGGGGTGTAACTTAGTGGTACCCTAACTAAATCCATTTTCGGTGTAAATGAACACCCCTAGACAATGGGGTAACGTGTGCAGCTTTGTTTCCATGGTAAGTGTATCAGGACAAAAGAGGTACATGGGTTGCACATTTGTTTGTCCTGACGAAGACAGTGCTACTGTCGAAATGTTGACCGTTCTTTTAAACATTTCGTAGCATATTAATCTATGTATTAAATTACCCATTCAATAAATTAGTTTTTGCTAACTTTCCTGTAATCTGTCGTCCACGACTTATTATTTTACTTTTATACAACTTCGCAGCCGTCTGATATATTAACCTCTCTAACCTATATACAGGGTGTTTCAAAAAACGTGTCATTCGGACTTTATAAAAAAACGGGGCGACGGAAAAATACGGGGTAAACGGCATTTGTGTGGTAATTGAATTTGCCACCTTGTAAAAATATTTTCATTTGATTTTAATTAAAAGAAATTGAATTTCTTTAATTGAACTCCAAAATTTCCCAAGTCAACCTAACGTTTTTTTTACAGAATTAGAGAGTCCGTAGCGAACTTAGTCAGATCCACCAAGAAATCCGCTCGATATTGCAAATGGAACTGCCCCAAAAAAGTCCCGAAGTTGAGGCTTCGGAGTTTCGGGTATTCAACGGCGCACCAAATCAGTCGCAAGGATGCGCCAAGGGCAGGACATGTTCCTGCCCCCATGGAGCTAGAACAGTTTATCGCCGGACCGGCGTCCAGCACAAGACGCGCCGATAACAAGGCGGGTGACATTCCACCATACGTTGATAAGCGGCAAATAAAAATGATTCCGCCTCTTTTTTCCCGCCCTGCTTTTTTTTCGACCTTCTATCTTTCATGTGGGCAGGAGCAAGTCCTCCTCTCCACAAATCTTTGCGTCTGATTTCGTGCGCCGTTGAATACCCGAAACTTTGAAGCCTCAATTTCGGGACTTTTTTTGGGCAGTTCCATTTGCAATATCGAGCGGATTTCTTGGTGGATCTGACTAAGTTCGCTACAGGCTCTCTAATTCTGTAAAAAAAACGTTAGGTTGACTTGGGAAATTTTGGAGTTCAATTAAAGAAATTCAATTTATTTTAATTAAAATCAAATGATAATATTTTTGCAAGATGGCGAATTCAGTTGCCACACAAATGCCGTTTACCCCGTATTTTTCCATCGCCACGTTTTTTTATAAAGTCCGAATGACACGTTTTTGAAACACCCTGTATATAGATACTCATGGAACGATGCGACAGCACCAGAGGACACGTGTTTCGCCGTGTTTGCGGCTCGTCGGCCCTGGGTAGCTGCGCATCGTTCGGGATTGGCAAACCAGGGGTCACTCAGCGAGCGATATACACCTGGGAGGGTGACTGAGCACTCCTCAATGCCACAGTGCAAGCCAGTGAATTATAAAGAGAGGAAAAAAAGCCATTAAAAAATAAGAAAAATGACGCTAGCTGTGTTTGAAATTGAAACTTACAGATAAGATGGCTTCTATGGCTGCACGTAGAAAAACAGATACTCATGGAACGATGCGACAGCACCAGAGGACACGTGTTTCGCCGTGTTTGGGGCTCGTCGGCCCTGGGTAGCTGCGCATCGTTCGGGATTGGCAAACCAGGGGTAACTCAGCGAGCGATATACACCTGGGAGGGTGACTGAGCACTCCTCAATGCCACAGTGCAAGCCAGTGAATTATAAAGAGAGGAAAAAAAGCCATTAAAAAATGAGAAAAATGACGCTAGATGTGTTTGAAATTCAAACTTACAGATTAAGATGGCTTCTATGGCTGCACGTAGAAAAACAGATACTCATGGAACGATGCGACAGCACCAGAGGACACGTGTTTCGTAGTGTTTGCGGCTCGTCGGCCCTGGGTAGCTGCGCATCGCTCGGGATTGACAAACCAGGGGTCACTCAGCGAGCGATATACACCTGGGAGGGTGACTGAGCACTCCTCAATGCCACAGTGTAAGCCAGTGAATTATAAAGAGAGGAGAAAAAGCCATTAAAAAATAAGAAAAATGACGCTAGATGTGTTTGAAATTCAAACTTACAGGTTAAGATGGCTTCTATGGCTGCACGTAGAAAAACAGATACTCATGGAACGATGCGACATGGACGAGGCTTTTTTTCCTCTCTTTATAATTCACTGGCTTGCACTGTGGCATTGAGGAGTGCTCAGGGCCGACGAGCCGCAAACACGGCGAAACACGTGTCCTCTGGTGCTGTCGCATCGTTCCATGAGTATGTGTTTTTCTACGTGCAGCCATAGAAGCCATCTTAATCTGTAAGTTTGAATTTCAAACACATCTAACGTCATTTTTCTTATTTTTTAACGGCTTTTTTTCCTCTCTTTATAATTCACTGGCTTGCACTGTGGCATTGAGGAGTGCTCAGTCACCCTCCCAGGTGTATATCGCTCGCTGAGTGACCCCTGGTTTGCCAATCCCGAACGATGCGCAGCTACCCAGGGCCGACGAGCCGCAAACACGGCGAAACACGTGTCCTTTGGTGCTGTCGCATCGTTCCATGAGTATCTGTTTTTCTACGTGCAGCCACAGAAGCCATCTTAATCTGTAAGTTTGAATTTCAAACACATCTAGCGTCATTTTTCTTATTTTTAGTGGCTTTTTTTCCTCTCTTTATAATTCACAGGCTTGCACTGTGGCATTGAGGAGTGCTCAGTCACCCTCCCAGGTGTATATCGCTCGCTGAGTGACCCCTGGTTTGCCAATCCCGAACGATGCGCAGCTACCCAGGGCCGACGAGCCGCAAACACGGCGAAACACGTGTCCTCTGGCGCTGTCGCATCGTTCCATGAGTATCTGTTTTTCTACGTGCAGCCATAGAAGCCATCTTAATCTGTAAGTTTGAATTTCAAACACATCTAACGTCATTTTTCTTATTTTTTAATGGCTTTTTTTCCTCTCTTTATAATTCACTGGCTTGCACTGTGGCATTGAGGAGTGCTCAGTCACCCTCCCAGGTGTATATCGCTCGCTGAGTGACCCCTGGTTTGCCAATCCCGAACGATGCGCAGCTACCCAGGGCCGACGAGCCGCAAACACGGCGAAACACGTGTCCTCTGATGCTGTTTAGCAAAGTAACTGGTCATTGAAGGACTGCAGATATACATCGAGCGAGATGGTACAAGTGGGTGCAAATATTGGATGCCACAATGCTAATTGCGCAATGCTAATTTTCAGTGTCTTTTGTAATCGCTACATGAACTCATCCAAATGCGTTGCGGTAAACGTGCAATATTTTCAGTCATCATCTTCGAATGAACAAAAGGTTCCTCTAGTGTCCGATCGTAATAGCGGATAAAGGACATAGAAATGACACTCCGAAAAGGTTATTCTCTAGAGTGTCCTCGAAGTGATTGTAACTGGTTTTCTCCTCTGCAGACATCTCGAGTGAGCACTTCGAAGGTCAAGTTCGTATGTTGCTCAGGTGCACGGAGAGTACCCGTATCCTTCATTTCCACGCAAGTCCTGACATGAAACTGGGCGACATGTCCGTCGAAACTGCAATCAATTTTGGGTTTTACGAGGTCAACATCCGCAAAGTCACCCGAGAGGATGACGTCGTGTCCTTGCGTTTGGACGAACGGCTTGAATGCGACACCTACCACGTACTAACCGTGTATTTCACCATGAACTTCGTTTCCAAATATGGCATAGGGTTCTACAAGGACTCCATGGAGAGCAGGTGAGTACATTCACTGGATAATTCTACCGGTATTACTTGCACTAAGCTGTATGGTCCAGTATGGCCTTGCGGTCCCGTTGAAAAACGGTATATTTGTTTGACCAATAAATAAAATACCTACCTACCTACCTACCTATGTCTAGGAACCCTCAGAAGAGAAAGCATGTATATGGAGTTCCTCAACGAAGATGTCTGAAACATTAGTAGATGAAAAGAAAAGGCCAGACAGACGAAGGTTAGCTTGCTATCTCAGAAAGAAAAAGGAAATGAAAAAGAGGAAACGACAGGTCAGCTGACAGCATACAACGTAGGACGGGGCCCCCCAATATTGAACTTTCGCATAGCGATCGTTCTCGTTATATTTAAAGCCGTTTTAACAGGCTCGTGCGAGAGCTTGTGCGACAATCCACGGGCCGAAGTGACGGATTTAGGGCGCGTTGTAGCAGCTCGCGTGGTGGTTAGCGTGCTGGCCATGTGACGCCGAGACTGGGAGGCACCCGGGTTCGAATCCTGGTGCCGACTGTGTTGTCTGGGGTATTTCCTGGGTTTTCCTCAGACCCTTTCCCTAAGTTCACTCAGAAGTTGGCTCACGACGCAACCTCCAGGGCGTTAGTCGTTAAGTTACCCACCCCTGTGAGGCCGACGGCGGCTAGCCCTTTCACCGCGACCACCACCACCAGGGCGCGTTATAGTACAACAAGTTGAAGACCAGGCCTAGGTCATGTTAGCTATCACCAGAGGTAGACGTGACGAAAGCTGTTAACGGCCTCAAATGTGACACTGACATGTGACCGGGGTTGTGGTCGATTCACAGAACTCCTTTCGTTTACGTAACTGCGGACATTCTCACACAATAAAATATATAAAAAATCGTATTCGATGCTGCTTGACTTACGTATCAGACTGATTCAAATCATAGACTACCGTACGTCATGTATCCAGGTATGAATAAAATTATATAACATTTCGTTGTGCCGATCTCTCGTCCTTCTTGTTTGTGTTCCACGTTTGGGATTGCATAGAAAGCAGCGGTAGCGGTAGCGTAGAGAGATAAAGATTGAAGCGCACGAACACACAACACGCTTGCTGGCGCGTATTGTGCTTACCGGCCCACATGCCGCCACCACTTCTGCTTATTCAGGATATCAGGACTTGTTTCGTTCTTTCTCTCTCTCTCTCTCATGTGAAACCGTCTGTAAGTTCGGTTTGGTAGCCAGGTCAAATGTATATATGGAACTAACATATGATCAGAATGTAAAGAAACGGGAATCAGAAGAAATGGCGTCTCGAGAGGAACCCAAAAAGCCCAAAAGGTCCAGTACCGAGCGATCGAGAAAGCAACGGGCGCGCCGAAGAAGATTAGGGGCGGAGGCAAATTCGACTGCCGACGCGCACAGAAAGTCCTTACCCTCTACCAGCGGGGCAACTTCGACTTGTGCGAGTGTGAAAGTGACCTACAGAGAAGTTGCAGTACATCCAGAGTGGGACCCAGCAGCGTGGAGCAGCCAGAGACCGCCAGAGAACCCTACGCGAAGCAGCGGTATAGGAGGCGTCTCGCGCCGCCTTCGCCGTGTCGTTTGAGGCGAACGAATTAAGCCACGCGTAACGTTTCTTTCACTAAAATCCCGCAAAGGAGCAAAGGAAGCAGAGATTGCGATGTTTTCATGTAAAACACTATGGCTGGGACACGACTGACCCCACCTCAATTTTTTTTGTCAATTTTATTACGCACTGGCAATACACCGCACAACGAAAACATGTTGTTTGGTGTTCCTGACGTCTTGCCAGAAAGAACGAAACAGGGTTAACAGTCACGTTAAATATCGCCTTAATTTTAACTTTAAGGTGCGCACATTTGGCCCCACTTTACTCACGACCGTGCTTACTACACTCTTAAAGATGATGGTCGTGGTGGTGATTGTAACGGTGAAATGGCTCGCCGTTGTCGGCACTACAGAAGTGGGCAACGGCACGATTGGCGCCCTGCAGGAAAGAGTGCGTAAAATGAGCTTCACCACATAGCACGCTCCTAACCAAACATCATTCCGAGTGACATCGTTCTTTCTCCTGATTTGCTGTAAACGGGGGGGGGGGGAGCGTACACAATTTTTGTGGCAATTATGTTCACCACAATGACGACAGTTTTACCCAAGCGAATTCTACACCGGATACAGTCTAGGACAGCCACTTTCGGCGTTGGAAGGGCAGCTGCATTGAAATCGCGTCGAACAAGCAGAACCGTCCTTGAGAAATCTGTATCTTCTTGCGTGACCAACCTATAACCGCTGAGTCTGAAGTCCTTCTCAACATAAGCTTCACTAATAGCCAACATGGGAATTCGATGCCGAAGTAGAAAGTCTTTAAGATCTGGCAGCTTGTTGCGCAGACTGCGCGCGTTCCACTGCATTAAGACAGCATTCCTATAGATTTGCTCCATGACCGAGGAAAAGGCTGTCAATCTCTAGAAGAGCCTTGACTTCGGGCAACCGCGCAGCCTCAGGGCAACAAGCAACAATGGCCCTCATAGCAGCAAGAACTAAGGGGATGATGACACAGGAGTCATTCGAAGACTGGGGGGAGTGCCATTTCAGCCGTCGAGGCGCTGCTGGCAGAGTCTCGTCGGTCTTCCTTGGGCCTCGCACTGCGGCCGCGAAAGTTGCACGGAGAGGAGTGGTAGCATTAGGGGTGTCATGCTGGCTATCTAGGAGCCGCACATGCCTACTCGGTTGAGGCTTAAATGCTTGTGGTTTGGGGGTTTTGACTGTTGGTTTTGAGACCTGCTGAGGTGCCCTTTGGGATCTCGCAGTAGTTTGTGGTCGACCATCACTTTTGGCCGCCTGGAGACCTAAAGTTGAACCTCCGTCCGTTTGTGCACTACGTCGTGCCTTCCTGATCCCAGGGGAAGGGGAAGGGGTGTTGGTCAAAACACGAGCCTGAAAGCGCCTTGTAGCTGCCCTCTTCCGGGGACATAAAGAATGCGATGCAGCATGCGGTCCCTCGCAGTTTGCACATTTCGGTTGGCGCCGCGCTGTACATTCCTTGAGCGTGTGCGGCTGAGAGCAGAACTTGCACCGTAGTGGCCATCGACAGCTTCGAGCAAGATGACCGAACCTCTGGCAGTGATAGCATTGCACTGGACCTTCCACATACTCATGCACCGTATGCGTTGAGAAGCCAAACTTAACTTCCTCAGGTATCCTTCTGTTGGACTTGAAGGTCAATATGACATTTCGAAGGGGGATGTACTGGTCCGACCCATCTTCATGAGAGACATGCCGCACTTGACGCCGAGCGGCTATGACGCCATCCTCTCCCAAATACGAGGTGAGTTCCTCGTCGGTATACTCCAGTGGGACGTCATAGATTTTCCCCATGTTATTAACGTATGAGGAGGGGATGGTGACAGTAACTGCCACCCCAGCCACTTCACTAAGGGTCATCAGATTAGACACTGCCCCTTCCGTCTGGACGAAGATGCACATGGAGCCATCAGCGTTATCCGATGACGGAGAATTGATTCCTGGGCCGCAGAGCGAATAGTCTTCGCTACCACGTTGGGATTGACTTTCCAAAACGATTTTCCAGGGTCAACTGGCTTGAACAATACAGGGATGCCTTGAGGCCTATTTTTCTTGTAAGTCACCAGCGTGAAAGGGTCCCCCATATCTTGGTCCAGTGATTCATCACAATTCATTGGATCACTGGTCTGACTTACGTCATACACTTCTGTGCCTGATGTTCGGTCCTCGGCCAGAGAAGGCTGTTGAAGCGACAGAAGTGTCCGTTCGCAAGGGGCGGAGTTCGACCGGTTTCTCAGTACCGGGGAGCGACTACGGCCTCGGGGAACCGCGTCGTGCGTTCCGGGGAGACCGGAACGACCACCATCACCATTCTTGGCCATCGGCCTGAAGGTGAGGGGTTATTTCGGGTTTAAGATAGCTAGGTTACCTTAGGGCTAACGAAGAGGAGAACAATCCACGCCCGTGCTGCACAGGTGCGTCACGAGCTTTTTCACAAAATTGCCACAAAAATGGTGTGCGTCCCCCGTTTTCATCAAATCAAAGGAGATAACGTTGTCATTCGGGATGATGGTTGGCTATGTGGATGCGATGCGGTGAAGCTGTGAAGTGTAGCGTACTCAAGCTCTCATAGAGATGCGAAGCCCCGAAAAAAAAACCCGAATTTTTTTTAGGAAAACCGATTTTTTCCGTTTTTTCCTCGTCTTCGCAAAAATCGCCCAATATTTCCAGGCGACAAAATTCACAAACAAAGTTTCGTGCCTTTGATGCGTTCTAACCCGCCAACAGTGCCTTTAGATGCCTCTAATCCGCCAATAACCACCGACTTAGAGCTCCGTTTGGCCGCTCCAAGCGATCTCCATCGTGTTCACATAATGTCGGAGTTCTGGTTGGAGTGGATGGGTTGTTCTAATAACCTAACGCTGAGTAGACAGCAGTGTAATGGGATGCTCTGCTCTGCATTTATGCCTAGAGGATGAACACTAATAAAGCTCATTGCATGATGTGGTCTGGGTTTAAATGGCACGACTCAATTTTAAATCGAAAAGAGACGCTGTAACCACGCTCGTTTCTATTTTTGCAATTTTTCTGGAAAACCCCCCGAAAAAACGTTTTTCTTTTTTCAAGCGATTCAAAATTTCCGGAAATTTTGCATCTCTACGTACTCAACAACCTGAAACGCTAGAGCAGCGCCTGACAACCCGCCACGACGAACATTCACATATCTTCGCAGATCTTCCAGACAGTTCATGCGGCTATTCTGTTTCGAGGAGTATACCCGATTTAGGACCGAGAGAAGTATATGTAACATAATTATAAGCCCTTTTTTTTTCCGGCAGGTTTTCTTGTTGATGTGAAGACGGCGTTTGTGTGACAAACAGTAGCACCAATAAAAACGGTTTCGGTTGCGTAGCGCTTATTGCAATTCCAGCCTTAAACTGAAAATGATTTGCTTTCGCGTTTTCATGCTCCTTAAAGGGGCACTAAACTGATGGTCGAACTTTGTCTAAAAAACTGCACAGAGTGAAAGAGGGGTTTCACTCTACCTAAATATGTGGAACACTTAAGCGCTTTAACTGCTTAAAAATCAGATCAAAGAGCGAAATCAATGCAACTCTTCCCTTCGTCTAATGCGTCAGCAAACGTCACTAGGGTACCGCAAATGGGGCAGACTGGTCCCCGAATGACGTTTTGCGTCGTCAACCAATCTTAGACCAGCTGTGAAGCTGTGAAGAGTCTGTTCACGTGCCGATCGGTACCAGTTTTATCTCAATGCAGCTTACAGAAACAGGATTTCTTGTAATTAATTATGAAATTACCACTTCTGCTGAAACTAGAAGTTCAACTCACAGTATTCACACAAAATGATAAGAATCAAAGGAATGGCCAGCGCCGCTTGGACTAACACGATGTCAGCCGCGGGGGAGAAAGTGCCGAACGTGTTTGCTGCCGCATTGTTGCGGCTCCGTGGCTGCGGAGGGGGTTCACTTCAAAGAATAAGTGCGGCTTATCAAGAAATATGGTTTCTGTTAGTGAAGGCGGCTGGAAAAGATGTACAAATAATACGTTGTGGAAGGACGTTCCTCGTGAATGTAGTGTAGTGGTTCTGAAAAAACAAACAAAAAAAAACACTTATTCAAAAAATGTAGCAACGTAAGTCGTGGCCCGCCCGAAAAGTCAAAATGGCGTCGCTCCTATTGTAGGAACTTGAAGGGCGGAGCAAGTTAAAGAAATAGTGCGCAACGCGTTCTGTAATTACTGCGCTACTATGTCGTTGTCGACCTTCATAATTTAAGAAAATATGTTTCCGAGTTAAATCGACGTATTCCTACTGATACATCATTGCTCTTATATCGGTTTAGTTCCCCTTTAAACTCACGTCTTCCATCTGCACATGCAGCAAGCTATTGGTGACCTTCTTCGAGCCGAACGGAGCACGGAACGCTTTTCCTTGCTTGGACGAACCGAAGATGAAGGCATCCTTCATTATCAGTGTCCTGCATCCTGCGTTCCTGACTGCCAGAAGTAATATGCCTCTGGAGTCTTCTACAGAAAGGTAATCTACATTCAGACCTATTCCACAAAAAAGTTTTGGTGGGGGCGGAGGTGTTGCAGCTTGCCGTTGTTGGCCTTACAGCTGTGGTTACGACTAGGGCTTAAGATGACGACGAAAAAAAAAATGATGTTGAGGGTGCGAAGTAGGAAGGCCCGAAGTGGTAGGCCTCCAAGGCAGCTTCTCTACACAAAGAAAGTTCCTTAAATTGTGTGCCTTCGCAGAAGAGCCCTGTATGTCAACATTAACCGACCAATGACTGCGCAGTCATGAGGAACATATATATCCACTTGAAGAATGCAGCACACAAGGTGTGAGCTGTGAATTGTCACAACCAATGTGGGTTATTATCAACACGAATCAAGTACACGATGAACAAACTGTTCATCTGTTCTGAGGCTGGAAGCCCAGTAGTAAGTGCTGGTTATAGATTATTTATGTTTTATATTGGACGAAACTTCTTCATTGCGGCCCTGGATACAACGATGGATACCGTATGCAACACTGCACAACCCACCCTATCTTATGTGCACGAGATTATGTGGTGGTGTTGCTAGTGAAAGAGCTTGCCGCTGTCGGCCTCACAGGGGTGGGCAACGTCACGAGTGACGCCCTAGGGGAATGTGCGTACTGGGCCGACTTCTAAGGGAAGTGTGCCGACGTGTGCCTGAAAGCGTCTGCGGAAAACCCAGGAGAAACCCCAGACAGCACAGCCGGCACCGGGATTCGAACCCGGGTACCTCCCAGTGTCGACGTGACACGAGGTTATGTGCAAGAGCCCGTGGCGAATCAGGGGCCAATGTGTTGCATTTAAAGCGCGTTATGGGATGACGACGACTCGAATATCAAGCCCCATGTCTTCATTTCGCACACCGAGAAGTTGCACTGTCAAATTGTTTCGCTTCAGAGCAATAGTGCGACCAATTTACCGAAATCATGCGGGTCACTGGCAGCTGCTGGAAAAATTTACGGTCATCCACTGGATTCTCATGTATGCCGCAATAGAAATTAAGTAAGTCTTTTTTAGCAACAGAGTAATGCGAATGACGCGGAGGAGTTACACTGGCCCACGCACTCACTTACTTTCCGAACGCAGAACACACAACAAGCGCATGTTGTGTTGCCCGACTGAATGCTGACGTTTCTGCTGGTATAGCATTTGGTGCCAACAATTATAGCGTTTTCTTGGCGAGCAATAGCGCTCGCCATGAAATAGCAATAGTAACAGCAATAGTAAGATGATTTTGTTTGCACAGTGCTAGTTGAGACACAAACTTTCTTATGAGAACAAGTCGTTAAATGGGCGTGAAAATGCAAACATTTCTCCTCATCCAATGCAAAATGTCGCTATCTTGACAGCAACATCACTGTCGTGTATTAGACGGGAGTCTGGCCATTAGGAGGAGCCTAAAAAAGGCTCGACGTATCTATCAAACTTCAGGCTTTTCATTCGCTGCTGCTTCCTGTGCGGACAATCCCCCCCCCCCCCCGAAATTGGTGCTGTAGGTTGGAGCGGCGAAGCGAGAATTGTATGACAAAAAAATAAAAATAAAAAAAGACAAAGAAAAGAAAAGAAAGGAATGCAGAAACCGCCATCTCGCAAGTTGCCGAACGACAAGTTGGGACGTATTTCAGCGCAATGCGGGCCGTCCTTGCTTCACCCCCTTGAGATTCCTTCGCCGCACAAAATCTGCTGCGTCTGATCAGGTTAATTTGATAAGGTGTAGTTATCAGAGGCAGCGGATGTGTGTGTGTATGTTTCGGGGGAAATCGAACATGCGCTTTCCATTTCCGTTGCAAAAACGTGGAGTTCACTTGAAAAATTAGCGAGATCTATTTTAAAAATTCAATTTATTGAAATTTGAAATTTACAAAACGGGTCTTTCCTGGTGGCAAAAGCGCCGCAAAGACAAATGCAGCAAGCGGCATCCTTGTACAACGTTCTAGATTTTTTAAATGTAATTCAGGTTCACTTACAGCAAACTTACAGCAACACCCTACATATTACAAGTGCATTGTAATGAACTTGGAGATCAACTTTAAATTGCACTCATGCGTCGGTGTTTACGTAAAAAGAATATGTTTCCTCGTGCTAGTTAGGTCTATAGTACAGACAGCTATCATTGCAAGACACACAAGCAAGAAAAAGCAAAAAAAAAAAAAAAACGCTACGATACCTAAAAATTTTGATGCAGAGTTCGAGGTAACTCGTTTCTGTTACTAAGTTCCTTTTTCTGGTAACTGATATCTTAACTCGGTACTTTTGCGACGTGGCAACTTTCAGAGGAACTCGTTTCTTTTTCAGCTAACTTTGCCAAAGTAACTTAAGCTAAGTTCCAAGTTACTTTTAATTCGCTTTTCACTCATGTCCACGTATTTTCTTGCTTTCTCTCCGGTTCTTTCATTGCATTTTATGCCATAAAACGTGATATTCAATCAATGACATTAATCTTTTCCGGGAGTAGAACCGCTGCCATTGAAATGAAGCTGAACCATTGTGCGCCCACATGGAGCAAAGCAAAGCATGGAGCATGCAAAGCGTTCGAATTGTGGGACATAGACAAGAACGACCTAAGCATGTTGCACTCCTCCGCAGGCAACTCAAGGTCTAACACAACTGCTCACGTGCGCTGCACCTGTGTAGTGCTCTTTTGTGCCCGAAGTAACTTGGAAGTAACTCGTTCTTTTTTCTAAGTAACTCCGTAACTGCGAGTTACATTTCAGGATGAAGAACTTCGTTATTTAACTTAACTACATTTTTCACACGGTAACTTAACTCGTAACGAGTTCTTTTTGACGGGTAACTTGTCTATCTATGATTTTGTGTCTTCCCGACGTGCACCTCTCCATCCTGATGGCGTCGATAAAACTGGCCTCAAATTCCATTACGTTGGTAGGTCGCCAGGATGTGTCCAATTCAATCCAATCCAATCCAGTTTCCCAAAATGGCGGCAACCAGTGAACGCAGGATAAATATAGCTTGGATAGCTGGGACTAATAACGAATTGTATGTTGACTCGTGATTGGCCAGGGGGAGATCTAAACAAGTGGGTGGAGCTCAATGTACAATCAGGTCCCGCTAATGGCTTTTGTATACATGGCACTGTGCAACATAAAAAGTACAAGATTCATTCGTTGCGTTGTTTGGGAGTTTTCTCGCAAAAAAAAAAAAAAAAGAAACAAAAACGAAACGCCAATTTACGCTTTCCCAATTCTACCTTTCTCAAGAAGGGCACCAATGTTGAGCGGCCTCTCATTAGACTCCTCATAAAACACTCTGTCATTGTAGCCCATCTTGATGAGGAGAGAAGAGCGAAAGCGTAAATTGCAGTTTCACTAGGACGTAAATTACGTAGGGCACAATGATAACAAACAGCAACTTTATTTGGAGATGATGAATGGGGAGTTTCATAGTTAGGGGCGACTCTACCCCAGTGTCCCTGGTGGAGATGTGGGGAATGATGTAATGAGCCCTTCTACAACAAGGATCGAAGACTTATTGTGTCCAAAAAGGTCAAAAGAGCTTTGAGGGCGGAGCGTTGGTGGGCTGTATTTTGTCAGGAATCAAGCAATTTTGATAGAGAGAAGCGATGGGAGTCCAGCTGATTAAGAGGTCCGGAGAGTGCGATTCGGGAAGGTTGGTAGCGTGGGCAATGAAGAGGAATGTACTCTAAGTCCTCTAGAGCACACCATCTGGGAGAATCAACTTGACTTAACCAGCAACACAACTGAGCTGTAAAAGCCTCATCGAGTCGCATCCGATGCATTAATGCAGCATCTTGCTGAGTCCTGTTCCTTTTGTATTGCTGTCAAACGGCATATTTCATTCCGTGAGAGGTTGTTGTAGTTTAGTGTCCCTTTATTGTGTATATATTTGTTATTAGATTTTGGTTTTGGTTTTGTGGGAAACCTTAGATTTACGGACATCTAGTCGGCAGGTGGTTACGGTGGAATCCAGATCCCAAAGCAAAAGAAGCATTGTACACGCCTCCCTTACCTGTATGATCATAGTCCTTCATCCCTACCTCTTCCCCCCTAACTTGGTGCACACAGAAAAGGCTAACCGCAGAGCAGGCCGCACCTTGGTCCACTTAACCACACTTTCCACCAAACATAATCCCCCTCGTCCGCGTCGGCAGGTACGTTTTGGTGTTTTCTGGAAAATGTCGTGAACCAGGGGACCCAAATAGCGAGAATAAGGTGATGACCATTCGCAGTATTGGCTGTGGAGGTGGTTGCATTACCGCTTGCCCTGGTGGAGTGTACATTTGGTGGCACCCTTGGATATAAATGAAGGCTTCTTTCTGACAGTGCCAATGGGATGGTTCTGGACACCTTCCAGCAGTCGCCCATGATGTCCACGTATACAGTCGGTTGGGCCTTAACAGATTACAGGAACACAACAAAAGGAAGGGTATGTGCACATTCTGTTATAGCCCAATTCGCAATCTATCTTTATTGGCGGCATGAAATCGCGAAAGAAGCTACCTACAGGTAGTCCCTTTGACCACCGTGTTATCCCAGTATACACGGCTGCACAGAATATGATCTCGACTTTCAAGAAGATAACAAAAAGCCGTTCATGACTCAGCACAGATCACAGTGATCTCAAAATGATATTTATTTCTATTTCGTATTATAAATCGACGTCTCTCAAAGGATCAGTACAAAACACATATATGACGACAGTGAACAGTACGAATTCTCGGAAGAGCCTGAAAAATTGATAGTTTCGGATTCTCCAAGGGTAAGTGACGTCACCTGGAGCTATGACATATGCCTCCTTTCTACAACCAACACGACCGAGATGGAGAAAGCTTGCTTACTCGTCGCCGTGGCGTAACAACGAAGAGTCAGCCAATGAGGATCGTGTTTTCAGCGGCCGTAGCCTATCGCCACTACCGTCTGCGAGTAATGAACGACCCCACGTACTAAATGGGAAAACAAAATAAAGTGCACACTGGTTCCATATTTTTCTCAAGACCGATCTGCCGTAAAGCGTGTACCTCTTTTAGTGTATACACTCTTAAAAATGAACTTCACCACATAGCACGCTCCTAGCCAACCATCACCCCGAATGACAACGTTCTCGCCCCTGATTTGTTGAAATCGGGAGGAGGAGCCTATTTTGTGCCGTGCATAATGCACAAAATAGGCTCCTCCTTCCGCTTTCAGTGCACGGTGCACCAGGAAGGCATTTCAAAAGCGGTGGGCTAAAAGGACCACGAGGGACGAACGAAATGACGACCATTGGAAACGTTATCCCGTTTTGTCCGGTTAACGAAGAAGGGGGGGGGGGTATGTAGTGGGCAGAAGAGGGAAGAGGTGGCGAAAGAGAACAATAAGTTACGTTTCAGTGTTCTAGGCTGGAGGCAAGGGGTCTTCCGTGTGGAACATTACAAGTAGAACGTTATGTATACATCCACGTTGGCCTCTAATTGGGTGCTACAATTCTTCAGATGACGTAACAATGGCTAGAGGTATCTGGACGGCGGTGCGTCTACTTGCCCGTATAAAAAAATTAGTTTTTATATTAACGCTGCACACGTTGTGAAGGAGAAGTATCGAACAATAAATTGTAAATAGAATTACGAAGCATAGAAGAATAATGTTGCAGCTATTGCACCCTTAAATATATACATGCAGATAGGGGTCCTTCCTTTCTTTAAACTATAATGCGCCAAACCTGTGTCGCGTTTGTCACCATTTTGTAGCTTCAGGAGTTCGCGTTTGCTCTGCGTCCATCTGCGCAGTGTGGGCTGCCGTTGAATGGTCTGGGGCACATTCGCGGCTACATTCTTAAGAATGAATTTCACCGCATAACACGCTCCTAGCCAACTATCGTTTCGAATGATATCGTTATCTGCCCTGATTTGTTGAAAGCGGGAGGCGTACGCCTTTTTTGACACTTATGCTGTTCATAATTGCCGCAAAAAAAGGCGTACGCCTCCCGTTTTCGACAAATCAAAGCAGATAACGATATTGTTTGCGATGGTGGTTGGCTAGGGGCGCGCTGTGCGGTGAAGTTCATTTCTAAGAGTGTACGTCTCAGATGGGCACGTTCACGTTGACTCCGCCCATCACCATAGCAACAGGCGGGTCACGTGGTACGCTCACGTAAGCGCTAAAGAGCCGTTTCATTCAAGCACGCGCGTACATGATTGCCAGCGTTTTAAGAGGAGATTGAATGACGCAAACATGTTCGATAATCGACATTAGGGTACTATTTGAGTGAGCGAGTGATATGAGTATTATATTATAATACAGATACATAATACTTGCCAGCAAATCGGCGAGGCATCTTTGAGGTCAACGTCTGACAACTTCGCCAATGAATTGACCCGAAGTGACGGCATCGTTACGCGACAGTCGCCATAAAGTGGACCAAGTGGGAATTCAGGCCAGTAGGCAGTGTTATATGAAATATAATGTCCAACACAAAGCAATACTCAACTCATCAATAAAGCATTAGGTCCTTTAAAGGAATATCGCATCCATCGCGGTCGATTCCGAAGCTATACTGCCGTTTTACTCTGCGCGTTCATCACTGACAATAACGCCGAAAATCAGACGCGAATTAGTGGAGTAGTTCCTGTGCAGTTTGATGTGATGTATGGCAAGAGCAGACGCCGGGTAGTGACAGTTTTCTCTCTCTGGAAATCGGGGAAAACGTCACTCGGACAAGGCCAATCAGTGAGCGCTCTTTGGCGGACAAATCAAATCAGGGAGTTGCTGCAGGCGTGTTGGCAACCTACCGGCACGGCGGCGGGGAAGGACGGCGTCTGCGATCGCGGAGAGCCTGTGATTCGCTTCCGTCGAATGTTGTTTCTGGTTAGCGCCGGACGTGTTCATACAGCCAGGAGCGTAACACCGTATTCCACGCACCATAGTCACGTCAGAATACACACTGGCAAGCGGCGGTCGGCGTATTTACAAATCACTTTTCACTTAATATATTGCGGTGCGAACGCGAAGCAGACGACCTCGGAGACAGTCGGCTGCGCTGCGCTTCCATTCGTGTGCCACGCTGACGTCATCATGGTTTTACTATCGCTGACACTTCCTTAGCTGCACAGGGAGTTGGTTTATTCAATATGTAAGTTGTTTTTTGAAAAGAAAGTTCGACAGGTTGACTGTGAAGGGGGTGACGAACATTACCGTACAGGTGTCATACACAGGCTGTATCATGCGATAGTCCCTATAAGGTGGTTTCAGTCACTTTCCCACAGTAACATGCAGAGTTACGAAGTACCAGACAGAGTCATCGTACATTTTGCAATGCGAGGTCGGAATTGCCGTAAGGTCAGACGCAAATGGTCGCACTGGCACTTGCTGTCTCAAAACATCGTCTTTCATTTCATTCGTTTATTTTTTACTTTATTTGTTTATTTATTTTTGATAGCGATACAATTCGAGATGATTAGAGATATATGAATTGAGATATGATTAGATATACACTGTTAGCAAAAAAGGTAGACATTAACTCCAGAAGAGGAGTAAATGGCTTGTACCATAGCAAACCCCTCCTCCTGGACGTCACCTCCTGTTTCTTAAACTTATATATACCCCCCCCCCTCCAGAGGAGTTTTTTTTTTACCACTTCTAGAAGGAGTAAGCATGCACTCCTTCTGGGCTGTAGTAGATATACTCCTTCGATGGAGTTCTGTAGCCCACATGATATACCAAATAAGGAGTGAAATACGAAATACCGAACGAGAGACGTGGAACGCGTCAGTTTGGTACCACAGAACAACGACTGTGAAACGTCACACACATTTATTAGTCATAGAGAGACGAAGCAGGTACAAAGAGTGAAATAGTACATACGTCCAAATTCGAATCCAGCTTGGCCATTAGTATTGAAGTGTCCAGTATCGACCACCACACACAGCAAAAAGAAATGCAAATCGGGAAAGTCACAGTACCTACAGAAACACTGCAAGTTCTGACACATTATTACCATGACGCCTCTGTGCACTATTTCGTTTAAAGCATGTCTTTTCCAGCGTTCGAACGTGCAGCGGTCAATTTGCACGATAAAACTGCAAAACAAACAGACGTACGTTGTAAGCGACTCAGCACAAACACAATGTAAGGACCTGTAAAGCAACATGACCTTACTTGTGTTTCAGTCACAGTGACACGCCTTGCTACCAGTCAAGCTGGTATGCAACCTGAAAATGATAAATAATTCGCTGAATTGACGCCATCGAACAAAGGTTAAGAGTATGAAACAGTTTTGTTAAGCCTTACCGTATTCAAGAACATATCTCACGGCTGTGGCTGGACCTACTACCGAATGCATTCAGTCCGAAGAATCCTTCCGAAAAGTATCAATTCTTTGATAATTATGAGCTTCACACATACGGTCTTCAACGTCTCAGCCACAGTGAAAACTTTGCGAACGACGGAACACAAACCAGCGTTCGCCACACTCCAGACCGACGTGAAAGGTCGCGTAGAATCAAACATGACCACAAATAATTTGCTTGCGTTGGTGACGACTGACAACAAACGAGAGACAGAGTTCACCTGCTTTATATCATCACGGAAATGTATATTTGAGATTTAATGTCTGAAACGTTAAAAATATTGGGAACTATGTGCACTACATGCGCGGATGAAAATGCACGGCGGCAAATAAATCAGCCCCTGCACGGCGGCTGAGCGGTCGAGGAGAGAAGGTGTAACAAGAAGTAAGGTGCACGCGTTACCGCTTCTCCGCGAGGTTCGTACACCTCTTATACGCCTTCCTCTCAAACGAAGAGGTAGATGACCATCTTTTCTCCTTTTGTGAGGTATAAATCTGACGTGGAACGTGCACAGGTTTGACTTAGTACGGTTTCTTTTCCTTGCGGGAGAAATAACCAAGACGCAGCACCGATTAGGATGAAAGCATCTGGTATCGGACCGAAAGAATATGATGTTGCACCATGTGGTATCGCTCTGTTATGACTCCCCGTGAAGTTCTACGTCAGAAGCACGAGTGACTGACAGGGCAACTTTTATGCCTCTCGTCCTGTGTCTCTCGTCCTGTGTTTTTCCTCAAACTCAAGGCAATGTAATCTAGTTGTGTTGCTGCTTCACCCACGGCTTTGTTCTCGGGAGAATAGTATTATGAACACAGCGGTATCCACCTTAACAACATGCATTGTTCGTCCCTGCAAACAATATTGAAGTTCGTACATATCGAAGGGATTGTCAAAGCTTAGTACACTGTGTCTCTCATTTTCTGACAGGTTACCATCTGGGACGATCGAAGCCGTGGCGAGGAAGAGGTTCACAATTCCCTGGATCTCTTTTGTCGAGCATTGGATTACTTTGAGGACTTCATTGGGATCAACTACACGCTACCAAAGCTTGGTGAGTAGGCATCAATGGAGAACGGAAGGCACTCCGAAAATGTGTTTTCTACCGCGTGATATGGCACACGCCACACCCCTAAAGCTTCACCTAATAGCAGGCTGAAGGCCACAAAATGATACTGTTATCACTCCTGGTCTATGGAAAGAATGGGGCGTACGCCCATGGCCATTCCCACGGTTTGTTCAAAGGGGACAAAGTACTTCCAGGGGGGCAAAGCGGGCAAATTCAACTCTTTTCATGGAGACGGACGCTGCGGACCGTGCGGGTGTTCAGAGGTTCATCTGAAAACTGAGAAATCATGACGACCTACGAATAAGGAGTGCACAATAAAGAGTGCAAGAGAGTGCACACAAGTGGCCTTGAAGCTGCACGGGGCCCACGACCCCCTTCTCGGTACGCCCATGCTTACGCCTTTTTGTGAAAACGATGCAGTTAAGATAATTGCCAAATACAGGCGTACGGCCCTGGTTTATAACAAACTATAATTTATTTGTTTATTGATTCGTCGCAAGATGTCGCTTCTGGTTGCCGGGTGTATTCAACTGGTTATCAAAAATTTCCCGTAGGTAACGCATTGTTGGTTGCCACTGAAGCTTGTAAACCCCAAGTCCATGTAAGGCAGGAGAGTATAGCTCCGAAGTTTCTTCGAAGTAGCTCCGACTTTCCAAGTGCTCGAAATGTCTTCGAAACATAAAAGAAAAAGCAAAAGCATGGTGCTGATTAAAAAAAAAAAAAGAAGGTTGAGTTGCGGGTTGTGTCAACTGATGAAGACGACAGCACCTGGCTGTACTCTTTGCAATGAGCGTCAGCTCAGCATCTCGATGTTAATTCTTATATCAACGACCAGATGCCGAACACTGTCCGATAACATGACTTTCCCAGAGAGAGACTCGGTAGGCAGCCAATGTAACACTCGCGGGTGCTGAACAGGATCCTGTTGGTGGAACGTAAGGACAATGCAGGCGGAACCCCGGTTGAGAACCACTGTTGTATAGGAAGTTGTCAAGCAATATGTTTCCTTCGGGAAGTGCGATTTTCCTGAAAGCATTAGTTCACAAGAGTGCGCGCAGCGGCGACGATCTCGCAGATGCATAATGTAAAACACCCAGGCTAGGGAACACGAAAGGACAGACACAAACACGAAGACTTCGTGTTTGTGTCTGTCCTTTCGTGTTCCCTTGTCTCGGGGTTTTACATTATGCATCATCTTCACCAGCTCGCTTGCTTCCTAGCCATTTTTTCATTGATCTCGCAGAGCTACTCGTGGCGTGTGCCTCATTTCTTTTACGTCAACCGTTCTCTTAACCCTTTGGAAAGAAACAAAACCGCATTCGTATATAACCGAATTACTTATTACTGTATCGGCGTCAGCATACTCTCTTAAAAATGAACGTCACCACAGAACACGCTGCTAGCCAACCATCGTAGCGCGTGACAACGTTCTCTCCCCTGATTTCTGGAAAACAGGAGGCGTACGCCTTTTTGTGACACTTGTGCGGAAATGTAATTGTTACAAAAAGGCGTACGCCCCGCGAATTCCACAAATCAAGAGTGACAGAGGTAACACTCTGTGAAATGGTTGGCCTCCAGCGTGCTATGTGGTGAAGCTGTGTTTTAAGAGTGTACCTTGTTGTACACTCACTGCATAGCACGCTGTGCGCCAAACATTTGCCACGGATGATAGGGTTATGATTCGAGGAGAGAGGAGGGCGTACTCCTTTTTGTGGGAAATATCAGATATCCAAATTGCCACAAAAAGGCGTACGCCCCCTCTCTCCTCGAATCAGGAGCGACGACCACATCATTCGTGGCAAATGTTTGGCGCACAGCGTGCTATGTGGTGAGGTTCAGTTTTTAGAGTGCGTTGTCTCGGCGGTTTCCACATGGCTTTTTACAGCTCCGGTCAACCTTAATAATAACACCGGAAAAATTCGGTCTCACTCCCCAGCGCGATAAATGCCACCCATTGAGCACAGGGGGAATGTTAGGTGAACAAAATCATTGCGCTAAACTAACAGAATAATTCTGCTCAATTAGGATTTCCTCATGGCACCAAGGACTGCTGTAATCGCGCTCGGGAACGAGACCATATTTTTTTTTTCAGTGTTATTAGTAAGGTCGACCGGAGCCTCTTTGATTGCAGTAGCCTAGTCTTTTATAGTTCTACATGTTACATTTTGTTTAGATGTCATTGCCGTGAAGGCACAAAGGTACAACGCTATGGAGAACTGGGGTATGGTAACAGTCAGAGACAGCTACCTGTTCCACCCCAGTGTCAGTGTCATCGTACACGAAGTTGCTCATCAGGTATGTCCGGAATCAGTTTGGAAACGCTTTGGACGAATATGAGTTCTCTTAAAAGGACCGTATTTACAAAATGCATACCGTGTGCTCTACACTCTAAATACAGAACTTCGCTGCATAGCACTCTGCGCGCCAACGATTGACATGAATGAAAGGGCATCGCTTCTAATTCGAAAAGAGAAGGCGTACACCTTTCTTATGGTTCATATGTCCAAACTGCCACAAAAAGGCGTACGCCCAACTCTTCCCTCGAATCAGAAGTGGTGACCCTATCATTCGTGGCCACACTCTTAGAAATAGGTCTTCTATCGTGCCGTCAAGAGCTGCCGTGTCTTCTAGATTCACGCTCAAGGCCGAAGTTTTAGACGGCAGATGCCCACGTGACCCGGGAGAAAAGAAAATACCATAAAAAAATTGTCTTGCTTTTTTTTGGCGCGTACGCCGTGTAGAAGACACGCTTATCACGTGACCAGGAATCGGACGTCGTGAAGCATATTTCGTGTTGTCTAAATTTTTGCCGTGGTTTCTATGGGCTCGGAGTGATCACCTGACCGGCTTCGAGGACCGGAATCACGTGAACTATGCGACGGGGCCAGACATGCTGGTGGCGCGGCACTGGTCACACCTCTTCTTCGGTGCCTTGCCGCCAGCGTTTCCTTGCTTTGCTGATTCTGGGATTCTATTACAGGTAAAACACCTCCGTTTAATAAATTTTATTGCGATAACTATGCTAGCAGCACTACTATTGTAGTGGCTACCTGTTATTTCCCCACGCTTCTAACGAGCATTTGGAAGGTGCAGGTGCGAATGGAAGTGTCATGGCGGTCGTGACAGAATGTCAACGAAAGTTATCTGGTGATGCTTGAGAAGTTGAGTTGTAAAGGTATTCGAGAGACGCTAATGTGTTATCAGCTGTATCCGGTTTGTAGCTCTGTTAGAATTGCCTCTAAACGTGTACTTCACGAGCGCTAACGCTTGCGTATGGCGCAGGATGTTTTTGTCATTCGAGGGCTCGTTCCGGCCGTGGTTTGAGTAACCATTCTCTGTCTCAACTGGCCGCAGTGGGTATGGACGTCACCAACGAAGACTTCACTGGTGTTCAACGGGACGCCTGGAGGGAATGTGCGTGCGGTTCATGCCGAAGACTGACAGATATTAGCCGGAACACGGCACAAGTGTTACCCGGAACATGCGTCCAATGCTAACAATCACATGTCGACCATGACCGCATTCAGTAAGGTATCTCTTTGATCTCTCCTCCTACATACTTGGAACTGCCATGGTACCAATGTACCATTTTTCTCTCCTCGCTGCCTACCTATCATCGTTTTAGTATAAGCTATAGTTCGTACCCTTTCACTGTTGTCGATAGTGACTTTTATTACACTTAATGTTGTTCGTATCCACTTTGTAATGCGTCTTTGTCGTCGTTTACTTTGTCACAGTTACGCCTGGAAGCAGAATTCCGATTCGAGGCCAGGATGGGAAGCATGGAGGAAACGCTGCACAACGGGTGACAACTGCCATATCAACCGCCCCCACAAAGAGATGTAGAGTCACTGCCACAATTTCACAACTTTGCCGAAATAAAGTCTTCAATCCCCTTTGAAACAAATTCTGTTGACTGCAAGCATGCCTGCCAAGCCTGCGCCGGGGGGCGGGGAAGCAGTAGCACGCGGGGAGGGGGAAATGACCGGGAAAGGAGGAAACTGTGAAGCATAAAACAGACGCCACTTTTGTGGCTTCTACGAGGGAAACCACGTGATGCGACGTCATTCCCCGCGCTTTCGCGTGGTCTCTACGTAGAAACCCCAAAATTACCGTTTTTCGGGTTTCTGTAGAAGACACGATAGAAGATCCATTTTTAAGAGTGCATGGTTGGTGTAAAGGTTGCTATGCGGTGAAGTTCTTTTTTTTTAATTGTAGCATAGCACAGCGCTATTGCCAATTCGAGTCCATTACGTGTTCAGTTGGTTGAGGTATACAAGGCAGCTGTGATGAACAGTCCTTGCTATTATTTCCCTTTCCTTGCATCCCATGTTTATTTACGTCCTCTTGCAGTTAAACATTTACGGTACACACTCTTAAAAATGAACTTCACCGCATAGCAGGCTCCTAGCCCACCACCATCTCGAATGATATCGTTATCTACCCTGATTTGCTGAAAACGGGAGGCGTACGCCTTTTTTGTGACAATTATGAACAGCTAGATAACGTTATCATTCGAGATTATGGTTGGCTAGGAGCGTGCTTTTCGGTGAAGTTCATTTTTAAGAGTGTAGTCTGCGGCATCGGTCAGGTGGCGTGCCCAAGATGACGAGACCAGATATGGCTACTTTTCTTCGATACCGTGGTTACACTCTAAAAACCGTGCTTCACCGCATAGCGCGCTCTGCGCCAACCATTGCCACGAACGATAGGGTTATAGCTCGAGGTTATAGCTATTCGAGGAGAGAGGGAGGCGTACGCCCCCTTCTTTCTTCGAATCAGAAGCGATAACCCTATCATTCGTGGCAGTGGTTGGCGTAGACCGTGCTTTGCAGTGAAGTTCAGTTTAAGAGTGTAGAAGCGCAAACAAATTCTGCGATGCAGCAATACCGTAATTTGAACGGATTGGGAAGTGTCACAATATCGCAATATTGTTGCTCAGGGCACCGGTGAGACATCTGGGACGTGGATACTCAGTGCAGCGCTGTTGTCACATTGTGACGCTGCCATACCTGTCACATTTCGCGAACGCTCACAAATCTAGCGGCGCATGTCTGAGGTGTCACAGCCACACTTTTAAAAATGAACTTCACCACATAGCACGCTCCTAGCCAACCATGATCTCCAATGATATCGTTATCTGCCCTGATTTGTTGAAAACAGGGGGCGTCCGCCTTTTCTGTGACACTTATGCTGTTCATAATTGTCACAAAAAAAGGCGTACGCCCCCCGTTTTCAACAAATCAGGGCAGATGACGATATCATTTGAGATCATGGTTGGCTAGGAGCGTGCTATGCGGTGAAGTTGATTTTTAAGAGTGCACAACCGTCAATATTTCACACTTGACCGAAGCGTGCCTTTTCTTTTTTTTTGCAAAAAAAGTGACGCGTATGAAGTGTAACAAAAGCGTCATCGTTTTAGGTGTGTGCATTGTGTTAGCTGCCACTTGGCACATGGTGGCCTCAGCATGCTGCCGCGTTGAAAACACACGACCAACTACGGACATAAGCAACATCCCTAGCAATGAAGGGAACAGCCTGACTGTCTCTCTTTATAGGAAAAAATACTTCATAATTTCCTTCTCTTCTTTTTTTTTAGTGGTTCGGGAACATGATGACTATGACTTGGTGGAATGACATTTGGGTGCAGGAGGCTCCGGCATATTATTTCGGCATCATGGGAGCACAACTTTTGGTGCCAGAAGTTGATTACGTAAGATAAACCTAATCACTTAAGAATCAACTCACCCAATAGTTTCACTTAATGGAATTTGGATTACCCGGTATGATCCGTTCAGACCGGGCTCTGTCGAGTCTTACCTGTGATATATATATCTATATTGCTTAGAGTATGTATATATATATATATATATATATATAATGCAGGGGGGAAAGCCATTAAAGGAACAAATAAAAGATGCTAGACGTGTTTGTAATTCAAACTTACAGATTAACATGGCTTCTATGGCTGCACGCAGAAAAACAGATACTGATGGAACGATGCGGCAGCACCAGAGGACACGTGTTTCGCCGTGTTTGCGGCTCGTCGGCCCTGGGTAGCTGCGCATCGTTTCGAATGGTTTGCCAATTCGGAACGATGCTCAGCTACCCAGGGCAGACGAGCCGCAAACACGGCGAAACACGTGTCCTCTGGTGCTGCCGCATCGTTTCATCAGTATCTATATATATATATATATATATATATATATATATACTTAGAGTATTATTGTACGTTATAATACAATACTGATAACATACCGTCGGCCCCTGCTTATCCGGTCTTCACTTCCCAAGATTCCGCGTTATGTGGGTCGATAAACGTGGGCCCTGACTTCAGTCCACGCAATTTGCATTCATTTATGTGTCCTTCAGTTTCCAAATTGTTTAAAAATGTTTATGGACCACCGAAGAGGGTACCCACTAACAACCTGCACACATTAAGTATTGGGTCAGACACAACGTGTGACCAACACGTCTTCAAGCGGAGGCGACAGTCTTGAGGAATGATCCCCTTGCCCATTTACCCGCATATAACCGATTGATCGGTCCAGTCTACGGCAGATGATCCACACAGTGACGACAACTGTGCACTTGCAGAGCCGCGCTCTCTTATGCGAGATTTGACGTAGCCCGAAAATCTCATTGTACCAAAAGTACTCAAGTATGCTGCTTAGATAGACACCTGTAACTGCAAGAACTTTTGCGAACGCAAGGGAGGGGCCGCGAACCCCTCTTAGCCCCCCCCCCCCCTGTGGATACGCTATGCTCTCCCTCTCCTGTAAATGCATTAGTCCCACTTGCTACTGAGGCCCTGCAGCTTTATTGAAGATGCGTAGGATGTCGTCAGGACGTAGTCATAGAATTGCGCACGTATGCGAAGCAATAATTTATTTTCAATGAGAGTTTAAACAGGAAATTCCACAGAATGTACCTGAAAACGTACAAATGTGACTGAATGCTGTACTAAGGAAATGTGATGGTACTTGAACTGTGCTGTTTTTAATCATGTTGTAAACATTTTTAAATAGTTAATTTAAGAGTCTGTGAGGTATAGGCGTGGAGTGAAGATTGCGTTGTGGAGCCCGCCATAAGTGCTGGCATAATTTTCAGTGCGTGCATCACTTTGCTAATATACCTAAATAATTCGCAAATAGATGTCAGAACTGGTGTTGAACCTGTTCACGGAAGAGACCTTCCACGACTCACGGCCGACCCTCTTTTCCGAGCACACTTTCCACGGTGAACAAGTCAATGAGGACTTAAGAGCAGCCCTGGAATACAGTTTCAAAACAAGGGTATGTCACAAATTTTATTACACGTATTTTATTGCACGATTTTTTTGCGTTTATTAGAGCGTATTACGTTTGCCCGCTCGCACATTAGTGTGGTAACGTTCTTATGTATGAAACTTAGTGTCTATTTGGGTATGATAAGCTGTTCCGGTTCCTATTCTAAGACACGATTTACTTGCCCCAAGAGATGGACGGCTCGTATGTAGTTGACCGAGTGACCACTACTACAACGCCTGCAACGACCCTACACTGTTAAAACAGAACTTCACCACATAGCACGCTCCTAGCCAACCATCATACCGAATGATATCGTTCTGTGTCATGATTTGTTCAAAACAGGGGAGAGGCGCCTATCTGGGACAAGATAATCTGTCCCAAATAGGCGCCTCCTCCCATTTTCAACAAATCAATGCACAGAATGATATCATTCGGAATGATGGTTGGCTAGGAGCGTGCTATGTGGTGAAGTTCTGTTTTGACAGTGTAGCGGTAGACACCTTGGTGTCTATCGCTGCAACTTGCGTGGCTCGGTGATTAGCGTGCTGGCCATGTCACGTCAAGACTGGGACGTACCCGAGTTCGAATCCCGCTGCCAGCTGGGACGTTTTTCCTGGTTTTTCCTCAGACGCTTTCAGACATATGTCGGCACAGCTCCCTGGAAAGCAGGCCCCGGACGCACATTCCCCGATGGCGTCAGTCGTGACGTTGCCCACGGCGGAATAGCGTTCAGCGAGGATAGTCTCTCAATCTGCTATCTCGCTTTAGCCCGCAATTCCCTAATTAAAAAGGTTAATCAATGAATTTCGTATAATTGGTCATCTGGCAGTTACATACTCTGTTCCAGAGGATGTCCTCCTGGCCGTAGAACTGAACTGCGAAAACAGCGCCCGTGTTGTTCTCATAGCTTTTTATAAAAAATGTGATCAGTCTTACGTGACGCGCCCAGAAAACGTGTTATTGAATTATAATTTAAAAAAACTACACCATCTAGAGTCATGCGGTCAATGGCATTCGTTCTTACTTGGTTTTTGCCACCTCTTGATGTGAATGTCGTGTAACGTTAGTTTAATGATGTAAATTTTTGCGAGTCTCAGTCGGAGAAAAGTAAAGGTCACTTTTTTACCCCACCAATGTGAAGAGCGTGTCTAATTTACTCAAATTAATGATAATTGACAGGGATATTCAGGTGCTATCCCATCGTAAAAAATAGCCGAACATCATGCTATACGAAGCTCCCACAAGATAGCGCACGGTGAATTTTTCAGCGCAATCTTTGTCAGCCCACCCAGCCCAACCCAGTCCACCCCGGCGTCGCAGAGAGAGATAACACAGGCATGGCTTATCGCGTCCGACTTTCGCTGGGATAATGGTTTCACTCTCCCAATTTTAGGAACTGTTACTTTTTCTATCATCATTCTGTGGGCTGGCTTTGGAACCTCCTTTCGTCGGACTCAGAGCGATTGCGCTCAAAAAGCCATCGCGCGTTATGGTCCGCTGCTCCGAAAAGCATGCTATTCGGCTATTTTTTCCGATGGGATAGCTCGTGAATATCACTGTCAATTATCATGAATTTGAGTGAATTCGGCACGCTCTTCGTATTGGTGGGGTAAAAAAAGTGACCTTTACTTGGCAAATTTCCGAGTTCAGTTCGCAAATATCTACATAATTAAACTTACTGTAGTAGTCTATCTAGACTCGCAAAGAGCTAGAACCACAGAGAACATAACCGTTTATTTCTCGTCCCACGTTCGTCTTCATCAGCTTCATCATCTTGCTCGTGCTCAGTCCACTATATTCCTCCCTTCAAGATAGGACGTATCGCGACGGAGGTTTGCGATTTCTTTTAGAGTACAGCGGCGGACTGGGAAGGTCCTGTTCTTGGGCTGGCTTCTCTGACGTCGCTGTCGTTGTGTTCGTTTCTGGCCAGGGCAATGGTTGAACCGGAGGATTCTGAGGATGCTGAGGTTAATCTGACTTTAACCTTAGACGATGCTGAGGATGATGCCAGCCTAGAGGATGCTGAGGTTAATCTGACTTTCAGATGGTCAGCATGTACTGTGCTTGCCTGCCATCGGCTAGCTGTACTTCGTACATGGCTCTGCCCACTCCCTGCGGTGAGTGTTGCTTTTGTACAGTGGCGTTTGTCCGACGGATCGGCAGTCCAGACAGCATCCCCAACACTGAAATCTCGTGCTTGTGATTTACGGTCATAATTTTCCTTCTGTCGGTTTCTTGCCCCCAGGAAACGTTGGTCCAAGCCAGGACGGAGGAGGTCGAGGGCGGAGCGTAGTTGTCTTCGGATGAGGGGCACGGATGGTGTTTGCCTTGTAGTTGCGTGCGGTGTAATGCGATACTGCAGGAGAAACGACTAGATAGCCTCTTTCTTAGTTCCTCCTCTCCTCAAAGCAGGCTTGAATGTCCGCACGAAGTTTTCCGCTTGACCATTAGATTTAGGATGGTACGGCGGAGTCAAGGTATGCTGAATACCATTCGCAAGCCCCAGACGATACCGTTCAGCCAGACGATACCCAGCCGTTCAGCACCGTAAGTTCTGTTTGGTGGGCTGCGAAAGGTTCAGCATCCGACGGAACACGTGGGGGCCATCCTTCCACAATGTAGCGGTATATATCCGTGAGAACAGGGGTCTCTGGCTGTCTCTTTTGCAATGTCATCGGCGGAAACTGGGAAACTGATGGTGTTAAGGTGTACCGCCATGATATCAACCAGATTGATGCCATCTTGTATGGACTTTTCAAACTGAAGGTCTGGTCCCATTGGTAGACGTGACAAACCATCAGCATTTCCAGTTGCAGTTGAAGGCTTATACACAATGTTGTAGTAATAGTTCATGAGGATTAGGGCCCACCTCTGTAACTGATTGGCGGAGGTTACCGGAATACCTTTATACGGACCAAAAATTGTTGTCAGCGGCTTGTGGTCCGTATTGAAGGTGAAATTGCGTCCCCACAAATACTCATGAAATATCTTCACGCCGTAAATAATCGCTAATGCCTCTCGCTCAATCTGAGCGTATTTCTCTCGGTAGGGGAGAGTGTCTTCGAAGCGCGTGCAGTCGGGCGCTCCTTTCCATCGAAGTTGTGAAAAATGACTGCTCCAAGTCCCTCCGAAGATGCGTCAGTTGCCAGAAACAGTGGCTTCGATGGGTCGTAGTGGGCAAGTGACTCAGGCGCAGAAAGTTTACGTTTGACGATCTCCAAGGCTTCGACACATTCAGGTGACCATTTCCAGCGAGTATCCTTCCGGAGAGGCTCGTGAAACAGAGTACAGATATCTGCGAGCCCAGGTATGTACCGGTTGTAGTGCTGAATCATGCCCAACAATGCTCGCAGTTCTGACACGTTAGTTGGTTCGGGCATATCCAGTATGGCAGAAATCTTTTTCGGTGAGGGTCTTAAACATTCCTTTGAGACGATCTGTCCTAAGTACTCAACCTACGTACTCGACCTCGGTCTCGAAAAACGCACACTTTTCTTTCTTTGGTATGAAACCAAAGTCACTGAGGCGCTGGAACATTTTCTCCAGGTTGGACAGATGATGTTCAAATGTAGTGCCGGTCACGATGATGTCGTCCAAATAACATGCTACGTAGTGCAACCCAGCAGTCACTTGCTCCATTACTCTTTGGAAAATAGCGGGTGTCGACGCTATGCCAAACGGCATTCTATGGAACTGGAATAGACCCTTGTGCGTATTGATGACGAGCACCTTCTTTGCATCATCGTCCAGCTCCATCTGCAGGTAAGCTTCGGAGAGGTCAAGCTTTGAGAAAATAACGGCTCCATTTAGCTTGGCAAACAACTCTATAGACGAGGAAGAGGATATTGAGCGATGTCCAGCTGGGGATTCACTGTCATGCTGAAATCTCCGCAAACGCGTACAGCGCCATTTGGTTTGGGTACGACGAGGATGGGTATAGCCCAAGGAGAAGCTTCAACGGGCGACAGAACTCCATTATTGACTTGTCACTCCAAATCTCGCTCGACGGCAGTACGGATGGCGAAGGGTATAGGCCGTGCCTTGAAGAACTGGGGGTGACTGTCCGGCTTGAACTGAAGATGTACCTCCGTCTTAGTGCGCCTCCCTAGACCATCTCGGAACACGCATGGATGCTTCTTGAGCAATGTTTCAAGGGTTTTTCCTCGGTCTGGAACAGTGTTGGTGACACCCACGAACATGTTGTTCAGATCAAAATCCACATTCTCCCTAATATATTGACAGTGGGCGCTTCCGTGAAGATGGCTTGTAACGAAAACCGATGATCCCTCCAACAGACATCTGGAAAACTCCTTCCAAGAACTTTTATTGGCTTCTGGTTGAAACAGTGTAGACTATAAGGTACGGGTTTAAGTTCTGGACTACCAAGAACTTCCCACGTGGACCCGTTCAGCAACGTTGCTTGTGATCCCGTGTCGACTTGAAGGGAAACCTTGGTGCCAAGTATCTCACAGGAGACGAACTTCTCGTCACCGTTACCCACGGAGAAAACATTTGATATGGTAACAGTCTGCACTTTTCTTCTTGACGACTTGTTTTTGGTCTTTTGCGAAGTGCGTCCTGTGTTCGTGCACATGCTGGCAATGTGTCCTCGCTTGCCACAGTCGTGACACGATTCGTGGCGAAAACGACAGTTTGCCTCATCGTGGTTGAAATTCCCACAGCGAAAACATTTTCCTGTAGTTCTAGTTGACTGGGAGACCTTTGCCACCACCGGGGAGTCCAGATCACGGGATCCAGCTTCAACTGCTAGCGAGCTTTCGGCAAGCTGTGGAGCAGTCTTAATGGTTAGATTCTTCTCGAGTACAAGCTTCGCTCGAATATGCTGATCTCGTATGTCGACTATGAAGACTGTGAGCAATGAACAGGCGCGTATGTCTGCTTCGGTCTCGTATTTACAAGTCGCAAATATGGGTCGTAGGCGGTTCAGAAAATCCTTCACGGGCTCGTTTTCTTCCTGCCGCGTCGAGATTAGCTTTGCCCTTTCGAACTCTTTGAACTTCTTCGGGGCAAAGTGTTCGTGCGGTATCTTATCCAAGTCTTCGAATGGAACGTCTGTGACGTCCCTCAACTAGAGGAGATGGTACACCCGCTTGAAAACGGCCGCATTCAAGGAGGAAATGAGTAGGCTTCTCTTGTCGATATCAGCAGTTACTCGCGCAACTTGCAAAGCGGCTCTGAATCGTATACAATAAAGCTTCCACTCGTCCCATTCCGGATCGGAATTTCCAGGCCTCTCAAAACGAAGTACCGTAGAACGCTGGTCGGGCTGATCCTGGTGATCTCCGGCATTTGAACCGGTAGCCATTCTCAGACTCTGCAGAAGAAGAATCGCTCGTCGCCAATTTGTAGTAGTCTACCTAGTCTACCTAGAGCCACAGAGAGCATAACCGTTTATTTATCGTTCAACGTTCGTCATCTTCATCATCTTGCTCGTGCTCAGTCCACTACATTTACGATACATGTGGCAAAAACGTGGCAGAAACCTAGTAAGAGCAAATGCCGTTGACCGCATGATTCTAGGTGGTGTAGTTTTTTTAATTATAATTCAATGACAAGTTTTCTGGGACACCCTGAAACCGAAATCAAAACTTCATAACGGTGTTCTCTAACGTGGTTCTGTGAAGCGGGCATAAAACGTAATTCGCTAAAATGTTACATCTTCTCTAAAACGTCATTCTCTAAAATCAGGCTCGTTAAAGTGCATGGAAACCCAGCTAAAACGTCACTTCCCATCTGTCTACCGGCGCCTCTCATCGCTGTCCGGCGCCACCATCTGCTATGGCTTGAAAATGTCGCAAACCCAACAGTTAGAAAGCCGTTCACATGAGGGACTGTGGGAATGTGGGATTTGCGTGTGCAATTCATGGGCTACAACGTATTAAATGAGTCATACATTTAGCAAATTTGGCGGGTCGGATGTGGCTTCTCAACCTCTCCTACCCAGTGACGCCGTGCTATCTGTCTGCAGCCTTATTACCTACTGAGGATGATCCACTTCCTGCTTGGCAACGAGGAATTCAGAGCAACTTTGGCGGTGAGCTGATAACTTGCAGACCTTCGCTTCCTTAAGTGCCAGATCGTACTTTTAAGCACATCGTACACAGGAAGAAAGGTTCCCCCTTTAACGTTGCACAATCATGACTGCTGTGCATTGCAGGGTGTGGTGATGGAATACAACGGGAAGACTCTGAACGGATATGAATTTTTGGTGTCGATGACTGCAGTAAGTATTGGTGAGGCAAATTTTCCACACAGTCGCTATCACACAGTCTCTCGCTATCTTGTTGACGTGGCGTACGCACGAAAAGGGAACATGTATTTAACCACAAAGGTCTTGAAGGTTTGGAAAAGCACGGAGAAACTTCAGGAGAGGGACGTCTGATTTGAAACTGTTCTCTACAGCACTATACTCACGAACCTTACACTTGAAATATAGCAATTCTCGAAAAAGCAAGGCGGCGGTGGAAATCGAACCGTGCACTGCTAAAAATAAGGGTGGTAGTGGTGGTGGTGGTAAAAATAAACTTCACCGCATAGCACGCTTTTAGCCAACCATCATCTAGAATGATATCGTTATCTGTTGAAATCTGGAAGGGCAAGCCTTTTTTGTGTTCCTTATGCTGTTCATAAAATTTTATTTTTTGTCACAAAAAAGGCGTACGCCTCCCGTTTGCAACGTTTTCCCGTGGTTCGACAACGTGGCCTTTTCTGGCCATTTCGGCGACTGACATATTTTAATACTTCATGCGCTTAGAAAACTTGAGGCTCGTGTTCTGAAGCTTACAATATGTGGTTTCACCGTCGTCCTGTTTCATCATCCTGTATCACCTGTTTTCTTCGCAGCCTCGTCAAAAACTTTTCTATTTTATTTCTACTTCTCTTTTCCTCTTGGTTTTATTTCTGTCTTTTCTTTTTTCTTTTTGTAATTAAGCGCGGTGCCTGAGTTTCTATGCCTTCCCTACGTTATTCCACTCCGGGTTATCATTCTCTGGAATTTTACCTGAAACCGAGCGACTTGGTATCTTAAAATCTCCGAATTTTCGGGACATGATAATATGCCGGCATCTAGATTGTACTTTCGACCGGAAGCCTTTTGGAATAACAGACAATTTTGTATCGAAAAAGGTATCAGACCTACAGCATTCCATATAGGTGCGTATAGTGTGTCATTTTGGAGAAGTCTGTGTAGGCAATGAACAAGAAATGCACCACAGGACTGATAGACATAAGCATGAGCAAATCATAACGCTGATGGGTGGATTTCTATTCATCTTCAAATCAACGTCCCACTTGCCTTTCTGTTGGCGACACTGGGTAACCAATAATTAACTGCAAACTGCCATTTCATAAGCTTTGTTGTGCTGTGCTTCTAAGTCACTAGACTACACGCTATTGAGAGTCTGTCGTCCTGTTTTATTCAAGGAACAGAGAAGACAGCCGCCAGTAGACATCTTCACACATATGCTTCCATGGTATGAAAGCGACGGAATCCCGGAATTGCTCTTCCAGAGAAACTACGGCAACAATACAGTAACCGTGAGCCAGAAGCCCCACAAGAACAGCAAGCCGTAAGCAGTTTTTCAAGTAGGACGTATTCTTGTTACAGATGGAGGTTATACCCAGGTCACGCGGGTATTGGAACCAACAGCCATTGAACATATGCGTAGCGCCACCAAGCGTGTAACGTGTCAGCTTCTTAAAGAACACGATCGAAATTGATGTTCTCAGGCCGGAACGCAGAAGAAAGGACAATCACAAACCTCCAGTGCCTAAGAACAACGAGTGACTGAAAAGGTTAGCCAGCTGCAGGGATCGAACCCACATCTTCTAGATTGCCGATCCAGGACTCAACCAGTTATTGAGCTAAGTTAGCACACGTCCCCAACGACTTCCAAGGGAGCGTCATTTGAAGGGACAAACCCCACACTTTCACTCTTAGATGTTTACACACTCTCACACAGATGAGCGGTAGAGCCGTGGATGGCAATCGAGAAAATGTGGGTTCGAGCCCTACAGCTAGCTAAACTTTTCAGTGACTTCCTTCTTTCGTTCTTAAAGAATATTAGATTCAATATGTTATTTGATTATTAATAATTGGGTGTTTACGTCGCGAGACAACTGAGATCATATGTTATTTGAGATGTTGACGCCTTACATGCATGATGGCGCTTCGCGTTTGTGCAATGGTCATTGGGGGCGCCCCGTGTGAGAGGGGTACTGGTTGGTGCACGGGCATGCTCAAAGCAAGGTGCAGCAGCAAAATTGAACCTGTCCGGGTAGTACTCGGTACGAGCGACCATATCGGTGTCGTCAACCATTAGGATAATGGCGTCCGAGCTTGAATGCGTCGCTACGGAAAGTCATACGGAGCATCAGGCGCACGGGCACATAAAGTAGCGGCTCGATATACGCCGCTGCCGAACGGTCTAAGCGAGAAACGAGCGCAATATGCGCCCATTCGAAGTTTCTAAAACAGCTAATTGAATTTCCGGACTCTCTTAGTTTACTCCATACGTCACGGAGCAGGAGCAGCACTTACGCACTCCGAACTTAAAAGGTGGAGCGTGCGAGGTCATCACGGTCGCCATGCTCCAGAAAAGGATTGACAGCGTTTAGTAGAAAGGATCTCCTGGCTCCGAACATGCTACTTACCGCGCACCAACTCTCGGGTTTTAAAAATGATGCCGCTTTTATGACAAACCTGCCTCATATCGTATTCTCTTACAACATTGTTACTCTATACGACACGGAATTATATCATAATTGATTTTTAGTTTTCGGATGTATGACGTCATGGGATGTGCATTCTCCATCTTGCAACATGATTTTACATTCGATTTCATGTTTGATTTTACCCCGCGGGAATGGGCAGTCTTCACTGACACAAAATCTGCACTGCACACTCTAACAAACAGAACTTCACCGCCATATCGATTCTGATTCGAAGAGAGAGACGCGCGTGCGGCTTTTTGTGTAAATTTGGATATACGATAATTGACACCAAAGGCGTACGCCTCCCTCGCTCCTCCAATCGGAAGCGATAACCCTATCTTTCGTGGCAATGGTTGGCGCAGAGCGTGCTATGCGGTGAAGTTGTGTTTAGAGTGTAAGCTATTGAAAATTCTTGCATCCACTCTTGGAAATGAACTTTACCGCATAGCACGCTCCTATCCAACCATAATCTAGAATGATATTGTTACCTGCCCTGATTTGTTGAAAACGGAAGGCGTATGCCTTTTTTGTGACAATTATGAACAGCATAACTGTCACAGAAAAGGCGTACGCCTCCCGTTTTCATCAAATCAGGATGGTGGTTGGCTAGGAGCTGGCTACGCGGTGAAGTTCGTTCTTAAGAGTGTGAGTGAGGCTCATCCGTACCCATAGTCACGGATTTGTTAATGGCTTACCATCATGTGTACGAAGCAGGCCACAGGCTGGTTCTCCAGTGGGTGCAACCCATTGTGGCGTCGTGGAGAGTGAGAAGGCTGACAGCGTCGCAGAAGCAGCTCTCTCGCATCGGAAACGCACGAGTATCGCACTGCTGGTACACTGTTAAAACAGAACTTCACCACATAGCACGCTCCTAACCAACCATCATACCGAATGATGTCATTCTGTGTCATGATTTGTTCAAAACAGGCGGGAGGAGCCTATCTGGGACAGATTATCTTGTCCCAAATAGGCGCCTCCCGCCTGTTTTGAACAAATCATGACACAGAATGATATCATTCGGTATGATGGTTGGTTAGGAGCGTGCTATGTGGTGAAGTTCTGTTTTAACAGTGTAGGAGACCGTCGTTTCATTCTTCGACGCCTCGTGACTCGCCTGGCAAATGAACCGACCGACATCCCCCCCCCCCCATCTATACTGAGCAGAGTTGATCCAACGCTCACTCTGCGCATGCCACGAAACACCTCTTGTCAAAATGCTGCATTAATTCATCGAATCCGGCTTAATGTGGCTTTCAAAGCTCCGTGGCGTTACCCCTTGAGACAAGCTGACCCTCCCATATGTTGTCACTGCGGTGCTCTAGATCATCTGGAACACATTACTCTTCATTGCCCACACTACCAGCCTTCTCGAACCACATTCTCCTGCAATCTTAGTCGCCCCTTCCCTCTATTAAAATTGCTTTGTCTCTGGTCAGATCCATGCCACCAACGCTCTTCCCTCCAAGCTCTTTTGATTTTTTTGGACACAATAGGACTTCGATCCTTATTGTGAAGGGGCTCATTATATCATTCCCCACATCACCACCAGGGGCACTGGGGTAGAGTCGCCCCTGACTATGAAACTCCCCATTCATCATGCCCAAATAAAGTTGTTGTTGTTTCGGAAATTCCTGGAAGCGCGTAATATTCGCTGACGGCGTTTACTTTTCGCGTACTGCACTATTAAAGCAGAACTTTCACCACGTAGCACGTTGTTGGCCAGCTATTGCCCAGAATTATACCGTTAGTACTCCTCATTTATGTAAAGCGCAGCGCGTACGCCTTTTTTTGACAATCACCATAACTGTGCATGTGACACAAAAAGGCGTATGCTTCCCGTTGTTCACCAATCGAAGGTCAGAACGTTGTCATTCGGGATGGTGGTGGTTGTGTTCTGTTTTAAGGTCGGCCCGCGTTTTTCTTGTGTAGAAGCTGAATTTTCTTGCCCAGCCCGAAATTTTGTATGTCGCAGCTGTTCGTAGCGCGGGATTCACTGCATCACAGCAGGTTTGGTATTTCACCTAGCCGTCAGTTCACGGGCGTCCATAGCTGTCAATCACGGCGCAGCAAGTCACTTCTGGTCCCTCCAGCATCCTACTTCGTTCTTAGCAATGGCCGCGCTTATGAAAAAGCTGCTAGAGCAACATCTCCAACTACAACAACTTTCGCTCGTGAGGGTTCATTTTACCAAATGCGAATCAATTACAAAGGAACGCACACAAAAACAACCATTTCAGATGGATGGAAAGGGAAGGAGAGGAGAATGTTGCCATGACTTCGTAAAGCACATACACCAAACCCGCTGCGCGCGCAGCAGCGGGATTTGCGTCCCATTCGGTTTGATAGGCGTATTTTTTCACGATGCGTGGCCGTGCAGAGTTTTACGCAACGCAATATTCACAGAAGCACGAACCGTATGGGCCTTTAAGCGTATGAGTCCATGAAGTACAAGGTGGGTGCTCGAAAAGGTCAGTCACATGCATTTTCGTGCAAGACATGATACCTCCTTGACGCACAGACTTCCTCTGCCTTAGTGTAAAGAATTTATGACAGAGAAACCTACGAAAAAATTGTGGTTACCAAGCACTGTCTAACAAAATATATACGACCACGCAAACTTTCGTCTCCATCGATCGGTATCGCACATAGGAAATACATGAAGGCGAAAGCTTGCGTGGCCGTATTTATTTAGTTACGCAGTGGCTGGTAACCACGATTTTTTCGTAGGTTTCTCTGGCGTAAATTATTCAGTGGAAGTCTGTCTGTAAGGTACGTATAGCGTCATGCGCGAAAATGTGACTGACCGTTTATGGCACCCAGCCTGTACATTGATTTGTAATACGAAATTAAATTCCGCTTTAAAAGAGCACGAAATGCACTTCCAATGAGCATTTTTTTCTACCACATGACATTACGTACAACCGTCAGGAACCGTATCACACCTTTTTGAGTGTAAAGTTTGAGTTTGATAACTCACACCAAATTCGGTGTAAAGTCAGTAGGGTGTAAGAATCTACACCCTTTAAAAGGGTGTAAATTGAAATATTTCTTACACCCCTTGTGGCGTAAAGTTGGTGTTTGATATCTTACACCAGTCCTGGTGTATTTATTTCCATTTTAAGCCAGAAGTTCGCTGTCATTACCCTAATTACACCCTGTAAGGACCCAGGGCAAACAAGTTTCATATATGAATCAGTAGTGGTGTACAGGTTCGGTCAAAAACGTGCGAGCGGTGTCAAATGGAAATGAAAACCGGAAATGGCCACTTTCACTCAGGGGTGGATGGCTGACATTGGCCTCGAATGTGCATGGAAAGCAGCCTTATCGCAAGTGGTAACAGCCACTGGCCCCCCTCTGATCAAGTGGACGTCCCTGTTTCGCAGGATGCCGCTCGTGCGTTTCCCAAACTTTTGTCTCAGCCGGTACACCATTTTTAAACCAAGATAGGTGTTGCTATTTGGACTGTGGGGTGTAAACTGTACAGTACAACATCTTTGCACCTGGATAGGTGTTCTGCTTTTGGCACAGGGTGTAAATTTCAAAATACACCCCTTCAACACCTAAATGGGCGTAAATATTCTTAGTGTGTACTACCGAACCCCCCTCGTCGATGGAAGTGCTTCCTTTCTCTGCTCGGCCAACGTCTCCGTGCATTAGTAATACCATTCCCGCACTGTTTTCTGCCTCGCAGAAAAGCAGATGACCATTGTTTCTTTCCATCTGTGTCTGAGTTATTTGATCCCCAATCTTCGTCTATTGTTTTGTTCCGGGAACGTAACGCAGCGGCTACGAACGGCGTGGTATACTACTTGTCTGTTCCATGCAGGGTGACGTAACGCGTTGGCCTTAGGAAGTGCAAGTTTTTGATACTCCTCTCCACATTCCTGTTTCGGTTTGATTGCTCGCTTATTTGAGGCATAACTCGTCACACGAAAGAAACAAAGTTGATGGGAGGTAAACTGTGGATGTTATGCACTAAGTACGATGTGCAGTAATTTTTTCACTGATCGCTCCGAAGTAACCCAACAGCGGTTACACGTAATCGCGGTTTGGCGCAGTCACACTGTCGACCAAACGGAGGTTACGCCGCTAACCGCGGTTATGGGAAACCGAGCTTGGCTACCTTTCACGTTTCACGATGTAACCGAGGAAATGGACGGCTGCATTAACCGCGGTTAGCGCTGCCGTGTGGTATTTCCCGCAAATAATCACGTGCGTAGCGTGTATTTACTGATTCCTAAGCTTTATAATTGCCATTATGCCCTCTTCTTCTCATGATCTACAGCGTAATCGGAATATATCTGGCGCTTGTGTCACAATCACATGGTTACTGCTAACTTGTCACAAACTACTATGGGACAACAACAAACCGTGCTTCACGATAATCGCGGTTTGTTCGGGCAACGGCGGTTGAACGTAGCAGCGGTTAAGACTGCCCGTTTGACAAGGGTCTAAGTCCGTTAGCGGAACGGCCGTAACTTCTCCTGTAGCCCAACCATAATTTCGAACGACATCGTTCCCTGTCCTGATTTGTTGAAAATGGGACGCGTACACCTTTTTTGTGACAATGATGTCTCTCATAATTAGGGAAGGGAATAAGCAGCTGAGGGAAGGGACCCTCCTAACACGCGAGATTTAGACCTCTCTTGTGCACCAGGGCTGCGAGCCACCGTCATGCATTTTTTTTTCTACGACAGTCCGTGCATTCACGCAAGGACATCATTAGATAGCCCAGTTATTATCATACCATCATTAGTGCCGCCCCGTGTAATGTTGAGCATTCAAGCTTTACCCGAATAGGAGGAGTGGCGTACTGCGCACTTAAGGCGGGATCACATAACAGCGACAAGCAATACGCTACAGATTGTGTCGCTATCGCGGGTGCAGCTACCCGATCCTTTTGTCAGGCAGTAGCAGCAAGCGACAAACTACATTTGCAAGAGATAAATTCAATTGATTATGCGGCATACCTGTCTGAAATATCATGAAATTCTGATTGAAATGCCACAGGAAAGTAAACACCGCGAGAAATTTGCACTACCGCAAGTTTGCTGTGATATATGTGTATGTGGTGGCGCTGCACTTATATCCGTTTCCGCGCATTGTTGTGGAATAGATTTTGATCACACGCGATAACCATCGACTCGAACGGATACTTTCCACCTACAAGCTCGAAATTTCGTTATAGTATAATTGACTTGCCAACCACGTTGCGCTGTTGCGCCCACATGCCTATGCTTTATCATTTGTTCCAGTTACATACCGCCAAATCTAGCAGATTTGGGCGCGCGCCGGGAAACGGTCACTGCCGACAGCGAGAAATACATCATAAGGGGTAGATGCAATATTTTGTTGCCGCGACAGAGCTTCCTTGCCGTTCAGCAATCGAGTGGTGGCGACGCCATCGAATTTGTCGCGTGTCGCTGTCGCTTGTAGAGTGTTATGGGATCCGGGCTTTAGCAGACGACACTTACCAGATGACACCGTAAAGGCTCATTCGGCGCCGCCGAATCGGGCCTGTCACATATAGCCGAGCCGCAGCCTCCATACGCGCTTCGTTATTGTTGTTGCTACGTCAAGATCGTAGGGATACTTCCAGCTCTCTTCCTCCACGCTTACATTGTGAAGCATTATTTCGGTGTTATCGTTGTTATCTATTATATTTACCATTGCCATTTATCTTACCAGGAGCCGCATCAAGAAGCGCATTTGTGAATGAGCCTGAAAGGGACGGTCTCGTACCCCTTGCACCTCCCATAAAGTGCATCATTCGATTGCCCTTTTTTGGAAATGGAATACTGCGAATTTATCCGACAAAGCACGTCACGGTTATTTAATACCCGAATTAAATTGATAAAGATTGCAGTTCATGCCGAGATCTGTATTGGCAACAATAAGGACGGCTACGTCGGCCTGCGGAAAACTTCGTGATAGAATACACAAATCGTCTGCGCTTGCGCGCGCCAGTGCACAGGCGTGAACAGACGAATAAGAAAGAACTGATGTTCTGAGACTGAAACAACATAGAAATGATAAATACATACGAAGCGTCGATCCCGTCGTATGAATGTTTGTATGAGCGAGCAAAAATGTAAGAGTGAAAGGAGGATGAGTGAGAGAGAGTGGCTGGTTTGTCCCTTCAGATGACGCACCCTTGGAAGTCGCTGGGGAGGTGACGACGAGGTGCTCGTGCATGGCGGTCGCGCTTACCCCGAGCTCCGGAGTTCCAATGGCTACAAGCCAGGTTCATAAACTTTCTACTTCTGTATCTTCTTCTGGTTCATCAGCCCCAATGGATATCCCTACTGACTACAAGGTTATTCCGCCTCGTTTTTCGTCTGCTCTCGACTTCAGCCTCTGTGCTCTTTTGCATGGGGATGTCGCAGGTAGGCCTTACACGTTAGCTGACTTCAAGCTTGCTCTTCGACCCCTTCTGAGGTTTGGTGACGTCGAAGACCTAGGTCAATATCAATACAACCATGTGTGGCTACTACAGTTCAAATCACCAGAGGCTAAATCGGCCTTCATGTCGCACCGCAGGCTCACTGTAAAAGGAAAGCAATGTGTTGTGCTGGAAGCGACAAACCAGGTTCTCCATTTGAAATTGAACTGGGTCCCGTCTGCCATCCAAGAATGCGTCATCCGTGCCGCCTTTGTTAACTATGGTAATGTGGTAGAAACCAACAAGATCACATGGTCTGACCCTGAGTTGGGCAATGTCGGGACATTGTCTCGGTCTGTGAAGCTACGCTTGAAGAGGGATATTACACCATCCGCACTCGCTCACTCTCTGAGGCTGCCAAGTGCTTGTGTTGTGTAAAGACAGGCCGCAACTCTGCCTACGCTGTAAACATGCAGCTAGGCCATATTCGCCGCGAATGCCGTGTACCCCAGTGTGGCTCATGTAGGCGCTTTGGCCATGAGAAAACACTTTGCCCGAGGTCTTACGCGGCCATGGTGGCTATTCCAGACAACGATAACGACTTTATGGATCATATCGAAGACCAAGCCAACGCCGTGGTGAAGCAACGCCCTCCAGATCCATCGGCTAACACGGATATGCCTTGTGATAGTCCTAAAGGCAGCGAGGAAATCAGCAGAGCTGATGCAGTAGCTGCATCCCAGGCTCCTGTAGTTGCTTCAGGACTAGGAACAGCACCCGGTGATGGGAAGCATAGTGTCATCAGCCGAGATCGCATGGGTCCTTCCTCATGAGCTGAAGTCATGGACCGCGAGGACGCAACGACAAACAGGAGGCATTCGTCGCCAGCCGGAGCAGCCATGAGGTCAATAGGAACCTCATCTGGCTCTTCAATCGAAACAGCGGGGAGCTTCAGCTCTGGTCTTGTCTTGGTCTCGCTGTCTATGAAGTCTGATGGGGCCTCCGGTAACCTGATTTACTGTGGTGGAAGTGAAGCCACAGAGTGATCAGCAGTGACACCTAGGCGTGGTCGGCGTAATCGTCATTCTTCGACATAGAAGGTACAAAAATTGCCAGTATTAATGTTCGTGGCCTCTGTAGCCGCGAAAAATGTTTCTAAGTGCTACAATTGGCGAAAGCCATGAAGTTAGACATTATTGCTATCCAGGAAACTAAGATGTCATCCCTTGAGCGACTACATGTCGCGCGTTGGGTGTTCGCGAAATGATACAGTATATTTTATGCTTTCTCACGGGGGAGATCGAGTGGGTGTTTCTTGATGTTCAGGCGAAGCTTAGATGGTCTTGTATTTGGTGATGTTATCGAGAGTAGAGCTGGTAAATTCCTTATTGTCGACTTCCGTGCTGGTATGAGAGAATGCAGAATCATTAATGTATACGCCCCGAGCACACCTGAGGGCAGAGCAACTTTGTTCCTGGAACTTTCTCCGTTCTGCAACAGTTGTCGTGAGACTATTCTTCTGGGAGATTTCAATTGTGTGTTGAACCCCGGAGACAGAATTGGGGGAGTACCTCGTACTGATTGTGGTGTGCGGGGCTTGCGGACAATGATAGAGAAGAATGGCTTTGCTGATATAGGAGATTGTGCCGGTGGTTACCCTATACCTTATACGCACAATCAAGCTTCCACGTGGGCGCGGCTCGACAGGATTTATGTTAATTTTCGTGTATCAGGAGATGTGTGCTACGCTGTAGATCCAGCACATTTCACTGATCATAGCTGTGCGTCCTTCATTGTACCAGGTGAGCACAAGAACTGGAGAGCTGTTGACTATGCTAGTTGGAAGCTAAATAATTCTCTCTTGTCCGAGAAAGCTCTTGAGCCTTTGTCGCCCACCAGGTCGCTACGGCGCGGGCTTCACGCCACATTGCGGTCGGATGGGAAGAATTCAAAGGTGCTGTAAGAGATGAGGCGATAAAGATTGTTGTCAGGTTGTCTTTCGAGAGATCTGGACAAGTCAGAGGCTTAAAGACACACCTGCGTGACCTTGTAGAATTGGAAGCCCGGCAGCTAGGATCTTGTGCCGACGACATTCAGTCTGTGCAGAGGGAGTCTCCCCATGTACACAAAATATGCTGGCGCTGCCGTGCGCGCTCGATCGCAAAAGCACCTTGACGGAGAGAAGCCTTCAAGATACTTCCTGGGCGCAGAATTAAAGCATGCACTACTTAATGACAGCCCTTGATTCGGGTGTTGCTACTGTTGCTGACCCAAATGCCATAACAGGGCTGTTTCTTGACTAGTTTAGGGGTATTTTTGGTCACCGTGCACCTAATTTATCTGGCACAGTAGCGTCTGATCTTCTCAACAGGGTGCCTCAGCTTAGTGAAGAGGTTACGGATAGCATCAATGGGCCCATCACTCAAGAAGTGGCTAGGGCGACAGGTGCATTAAATAGAGGAAAGTCGCCCGGTCCTGATGGTCTCAGTGCAGAATTTTATAAAACGTTCAGTTCCGTTCTCCCGCCGTTGTTAACATCTGTGTCCAATGAAGCTTTTAGTCGTGGTGTGCTGCCTGCATCTTTTGGTGTTGCGCACACTGTACTAATAGGCGATTTCAGATATTGCCCATGTGCTCCGCACGGGGGCCCTCCGTCGCCCAAGTCACGCGCATCGCGCAATGCGTCGTGGGAAATGGTTTATATTCCTGCTCGCTGCCTGGTTGCTCGAAGTTGCGGGAGGTGAAGGAGAAAGAAAACCGAAACCGTTTGCGCTCTTCTTCTTCTCTCTGACTCATGAAAACTAAATCCCAAGGTGCAGCGAGGCTTTCGCAACACGGCGCTCTCTGGTGGGCCATCCATGCAATTTCTAAAATCGTCTATTCCAAACAAAACGGATCCTGTCTCGAAGCGGAAGGTAGAGAATTATCGTCCCATTACTCTGACTAATGTGGATTATAAGATATTAGCGAAAATCCTCACAGAGCGTCTGCAGTCTGTTGTTAGCGATATTGTCGGAGAACATCAGGCGTATGGAATTAGAGGTCGCACTATCTTTACAAACGTACACACGTCACGTTCGATTGTGGAATGTTCTACACTTATGCAATTGTCTGTAGCCATGATGCAGTTTGACTTCGAGAAGGCTTTTGACAAAGTAAGCCATGATTTTCTGTTCAGCATTTTAAATCATGTGAGATTAGGGGACGCCATGCTGAAGTAGATTCGGATGTGTCACCATAACGTGAGCACCCGGCTTCTTGTCAACGAAGTTGCATCTGCTCCAATTAGAGTTCTGTGTTCTGTCAGGCAGGGGTGCCCTATGTCACTGATTCTGTTTGTCGAACCTCTTTGTTGATCGATTCTTGAGGATAAGCTGATACGGGGTTTTGTACGAAACTGTTACAGCATAAAAGTGCTCGAATACGCCGATGATGTTACCCTGTTCTGTTCCACTCCGAGTGAAGCGTGTCGCATGATTGCGCATGTTCGTAAATTCTGCTCTGCGTCAGGAGCGCGGGTGAGTTGGACAAGGAGCTAGGGAACCTGGCTAGGGGTAGCGCCTACTTCAAGTATGCGGTGTGCTGGGCTGTCGTGGTCAACGTCCCCATCCGTATACCGTGGTGTTCCCCTGGACCAAGCTCGTTGTTCGGCGGCTTTCTGGCAGTCCCGCATTGCAAAACTATGGCAGACTGTACAAAGTTGGAACGCGGTTGAGCTATCGACATTCGCCCGGGCGTGTGTGTGTAACACGCGGCTTGCCTCTCGCGTGGGGTATTTTTTGCATGTCTTGCCCTGTGGCAGGACTTCTGTCAATAAAATGCACAGAGTATTTGCCACCTACGTATGGAATTCAAAATACGAAAGGATGCGAAGGAATAATCTCTTTCATTGTCTCTTGAATGGGGGTCTTCATTTGGCTCACCTTTTTGCTAGACGGTTGGCGTGGCGCATTAGCTTCCTTCGTGAGGAAGAAAGCCCCTTCTTGAGGCATTGTATTAGTACGTTCTTAAGAGATAAGCTGCCCTCTGTAGTTGTCTCTACAGTGTATGACAAACCACTCTTCATGGGGGGATTTTACAAGGAAGTAGCCGACTGAGTACACTTTCTGTGCAGGCGCTTTTCGCTCGATTTTATCTTTCAGTCGTCGCGTCGAACCCTGTATTGGGCTATTATTCGTTCTGTCTGTCCGCTTCCGTTATACAGACACATTTTTGGTGCAGGACTAGGAGAGGATGTGCTTGTACGCGTGAAGCGTATGCCTGTAGAACCTCAGGTAAAATATTTTTTCTTTCGTCTGCATACTGGCACACTGCCCGTACGCGTATGGTTGAGGGAGCGAGAGTTCTTCGTTGCGTTTAACAACTTCGACTGTGGGTTATGCCCAGAGGAGGAGAGCATCGAACATGCTTTTATCTCCTATCGAGACGCAGTGTTCTTCTGGGACGTTTTCCAGCGAGCTTTCAAAAAGAATGTCTACTTATGTCCGTGTAGTATCCGTTTCCTGCCTCGGAGCATGACAGTGAGCTACCGTGGGACGTTCTTGTCTTGCTGGGTCTGTACGTTTGGTAGGTTGCCCGTCGCATTTATGATCGTAACGACCCTCCTGTTGGACCTTGGGATTTCTTCAGGAGGTACGCTACATCATTCTGTAAGTTCATCCTCTGAAGCTCGGGATGCGACGTAGAATCTCCTTGATATCGTGTTCTTGAACCGTTAATTATTAGTCCAACTGACTATTGAATGCGGCCAGTACAGTTGTAATGTAGTTTTATTTCAATTGTCACATGGGTTGGAAGCCTCTGTGTATGGCTGTATAAGTTGTTGATCAGGGAGCAAATATGCACGCTCGAACTTATGATTTCTCTTCTGCTGAGCTTGTATATTTGTGTGTATATAGTTCATCTCTACTTTTAAGCATCTATAAAGGGACCTGTATATAGTTGTACATAATTCATGTTCACCTGTAAAATGGACGCCATCAACAATCATTCTTATATCTGTATTCTGTATTGAATTGTGTTTTGTGTTTGTGTCTACATGGCTCAATAAAAAGCTGCGTGAAGAAAAAAAGTGTTAGCTTAGCTCAGTTGATAGAGCCCTGGACCGGTGATCGAGAAGATGTGGGTTCGAGTCCTACAGCTGGCTAACTTTTTCAGTGAAGAGCTAGTGAGCTAGCTTTTTCATCGTGCACAGATGACTTTCAAAAGTTGATTGGGATCGCGGCAACTCTTGTAAATTTCCTTTCAGTTCTCAGGCGAAAAACGCATAGACGCAGACCTTGTCGCGTTACTCTCAAGCCACCAGTCTCCGTGCGCTCCTTCACTCGTTCCCATCGACGACACAATAACAGGGGTGGACTGCCAAAATCGCTCTTCCCATTGGGATGAATACTGTTGGCCGCCGTCTTTAATGAGTATGACTGACGATAGCGTAATATTCCTTATACCTGGTGGTGGTGGTGGTGGTGGTGGTGATGTTGAAAGGGCTTGCCTTATACCTAGTCACCCAGCAAACATCTGATTAGCCAATCAACGTTGGAAAGATCAAGGAAAAAGAATATTGCTTGCTTCCGCGTGCGATATGCATAGTTGTTCACGTGACGAGTGCTGGCCGTTGCGATATCCTTTCTGCACAGGTTCCCGAGCGGGCGAAAATGAATGGGCACGAAACGAACACGAACGGACACGAAAATGAACGAAAACACACACGGGAAAATGAAGGAACCCGGCAAATGGCAGTCCACATGTGCACAGTTCCTGTGACTACCACGGGGTGGCAGAAGTAATGGCGGCGTCCATTCCTTGCACCGCGTTTCTGTGTATAAGAAGTGGCCCACATGCTGGTTCACAACAAACACGTTAGTCCTCAGAGACAAGCTAAAAGTCGCATTACAACGCCACTTAAAATCACAAACCTGAAGTCGGCCGTCATTTGCGCGCGCGCGGTCGCATTACAGCTCCGAAAAAAATATATTATGCGCGCTTCCATTACGCTCCCCACTGCACACTGGTCATGTTTCGAAATTAAGTGTCGCTGAGGCGTACATGGAGAAGAGGTGCGTGTTTATTTAAAAACCGCATTAAATACGCGCAGAAAAAAATCACTTGACTTCCACGTAGCCGATTATACGCCATATTCCCGGAGGCCCAAGAATCAATGCACGGGCTACCTAAGCAGCACAAAATGTTGGACCCATATTGGCTGGTCATTGGCAATACCGGTCCAACATGGAGCCCATTTTGCAAGGATTTCCCTCATATTGGGTCAAACTTGGCAATATGGATCCCACATTGCCCGTGTGCACCCCATACTGACTGAAAATGCAGAAAAATGGTACGTACCCGTGTTGTACCAAATGCCCAAGCAGCGCGGCAAGATTGGATGTTGAAGCGTGTGAAATGCCCAATCGCATACATCGTTACTTCCAACAACTTCCCGCAGATGATACACATTGTTCAAAACAATCAATGTACGTGGCAATCCCATTGTAACATTCACTGCAACTCAACAACTCAACTTTCCACTTGCGGCAAACAGCCGCCATCTTGCTTGGCATTGCCAATACCAATCGGTCAAACCGACTGATAGCGTGGTCGTTTGAGCGAAATCACGGGTCCTGCAACTGATGCGCATGTGCGGCACTCAAATCGGACGTTTCATTCGGGCTAAAATGTTGTTGGTTCGTCCAATGACAAACGGAATTCCGGCAAGTCAAGTAAAAACACAATGTTTGAGGGATGTCTCTTCTGTAAGGGTAGGTGCTCTCACGTTACTGCAGGCAGTGTGTTGCTGAGGCGTATGTTCGTCACCGTCACAAAGGTGTTTGGCTCCTTTGTACTCTAGGAGCGGATTGGTAATTTTTTGTTCATACGCTATTGCGATCCCAATAAAGGCTTCTGAGGGATGTTTTGAATTTCCAGTTCCGTGGGATTGCCTGCGTCCTTTATCAAGATGGGCGTAGCACTTGTTCTTCATATTTAAGGCGATGCAGTGTTGTTTTTATAACGCCATACAACGTCGCCCAATAAGAAGATGTGCAGAAATTAAAAAGCAAAAAGAAGAAAGAAGTAATATCAGTGGTGGATAATATTGCGGATAAGGCTTTACTAACTCCTCGTTGGCTTTATCGCGGATATATTGGCAGCCTTTTACGGAAATATTGGCGCAATGGGCCAATATGGGCAGCCCATAATGGACCAATATTGAACAAGTTTCGATTCCACGTCAGGAGATCCAACGGGTCAAGAGATCCATCGAGTCAAGAGATCCACCGATGGATCTCTTGATTCGGAGGATCTCTTGACCCGCTGGACCTTTTGACCCGGTTGGATCTCTTGACTCGTCTGAGGGTTCGCCAGGCTTGCATCTTTTGACCCCTTTGTATTACGTCGTTAACTCTAACATTGCTAAGCAGAAATTACTCGCATCGAAATACGAGGGACTCGTTTTAAGTGTGGTATAAATAGGATGCAAATGCAGGTGGCAAATCAACATATCATTTTTATTGACTTAGCTACTTACTTTGTAACACATAGCGCAGTCAAAGAAAAGCCGACAGTTCTCTTATGTCATTTGTGTTAAAAACAGGTGGTTGCATTGTAAGATCAACCTGTTTGTAACAGAGGATTTATAGGAGTGCTGTCATTTTTTCTTTTTTTACAGCGCTTGGTGTTAGGTATTATTTCTACAGTTAGTGTGGCCTACGTAGACTCACGTTGGGAGGGCCGGCCGCTGTTTCAAACACGTTGGTTATTCAAACACTTCTCGTATCACAGCAGGCTCGTAGTCGAAGAGCCAAGCCGCTGTTTATTTATGTATTTCACATACTAGTGGCCCAATTTCATGAGCCTAAGTAGGGGTGGGCACAGAATCAAGCAAGGGCAGCATCACGACACATCAATGATTGAGCTGTAGAAAACTGTTCTACAGATGAACTATTCAGCACTATTTCAGGCAACGCATTCCACTCAACAATTGTTCTTGGAAAAAAAAGAATACATAAAACAATTATTTTTAGCATTGAAAGGCTTCAACATTCGTGATCGTGATTGGCGTGTACATGTTCCTGCGAAAGGCTGCAGGTATCGCGAAGAGTCTATTTTTAATCACCCATGAACAGCCAGATACAAAAATTCCAAACGGTGCTTCAAGCGACGCGAGGCCAATTTGTCCAAACGGGCCCTAGCATACAACTCACTGACTGAGTCCATCCTCCTATACTTATTGAAAATAAATCGCAGAGCTTTCCTCTGGACAGCTTCTAATTTGGACACATTTGATACCGTGTAAGGGTCCCATATTAAACACGCGTACTCCAATACACACAGCACATATGCTTTGTATGCCCTTAATCTCGTATTGGCTGTGGCAAGTCTAAGACGGCGCCTCAAATAATATAATTTACCTGTCGCCTTTCTTGTCAATATGTATATTCCACTTGAGATCATCAGTCAAGGGGACACCAAGATACTTACAAGACCTAATATGCAACAAATTATAATATATATCATGTCCACGTGGGCACTGCATACCAGTGTTGATTCACCGAAGAAGATTCTTCCATCCCTGCAATCATGTCACGGGTCACACTACATGCAAAAACGAAATGATTATCGCAATTGAAATGGTATTAAACAACACAGACAAAAAGATCAGTTTCTCTCTAAATTGAGACAAACTGCAAGCTGTATACTTTGCAGCTTTTTCTTCATCAGGGACATGATTTTCGGATATCGTGCATGCAACTTGTATAGCGTGTCTCCTTTCTGGTTCGTTCTCCACGTTCTTTTGTGTTTTTTTCACGTCACACAACTACTTCTTCAGTTCCACACTTGACACAAGCGAAGTGCATGTTTTCATTTCAGGCACGTCTACCATATACCAATGGTCTACAACGACAACAGGACTCAAAATATCTTTGAACCGCTCAGGTACGACGAGATCATCTGGCTTACCACCGAGCAAGGCAAGTTGGCATTATGGTGATGCTAGACGGTAGTGAAAACGATACGGAGATAACACGATATTTCAATACAGAACATGCATCACCCCGAATATGCTGAACTGATTCTCTTTTTGCAAAGAAAAACTTTGCAGTCACTCCTTCGCACCCTGCAATGTTGACGTTCTTTCCCATGTCCAAGGGCGACAGTCTCACTATAAATTCGCTGACCGCTCACTATAAATTCGTTGGCCGGTGAAGCCTGGTTATATCAAAAACGACGGTGAATTTTTTTGAGTCCACCAATTTATATGTGCGATACCGTTGGTGTTACCAGAATGCATTTCCACGTGTTCCCGCCAGTGGTGCGTCCAATTGCTGGGCATTTGCAAACCACAGTAAAGCAAATGACACCGTAAATTTCTTTATATTTCAATATGACTATTACAGTATCGCAACACCGCACCCAGACCAAGCCAGGTGATAATAATAAAAAAAAACATTAAAGTGGGACTCTGCAACAAAATCGCCACGAAGATTGTGGTATATCCGTAATATTTGGCGTGTCAGGAACAGGTGTGCAAAATATTTCGGTTCAGACCGCGCAGATTTTACTCAAACGAATTATTACGAAGCGAGCGCTTCGCGTCTGTAAAGCGAGAGGGCGCTGAAAGCAACACACTGCTGACATCATCCGGTATACTGCAAGGAAGAAGGAATGCAGGCTTGGAAGCAGACGACAATGTTGGGTGACGTCACGGAGTCCTCCTCCGGACGAACCGCCGTTGTATGGAGCTCTGTTTTCTGCTCTTCACATTTCTGGTTTCTGTTTGCTATTGTCATGATTTACGAATTAATTACTTGCGCAGAATGAATACGAATGTTGTATTCGGAAAGAGGGGGTGGTTCGTTTTCGGTATGATCTTCACTTAATTTTTTTTCGAATCCTTGCGAAGTGTTCCTTTAAGAGCGCGCAAATCACGTGCGTGTTCTTGGTGCCTATAGCTATCTGCAGACGAGCCACCACGAGTAGCTACAGGAAGGATCTGTTTAAAATCGCCTACGGCAAGTTAGTGATGTAGACATTATCTATATGGACATTATCTATGAACCGATACCGCGAAGCAGTGAGAGGAGGCATTCATGACGTCTTCTGTATTTGTGTGGCGTTGGCTCGTGGCCTATGGCGGCAGTTTCTGATATGGCGCATTTCAGTTATGGCATCATGCTTTTATTGATGAATGTCTTAGGGGAATGAATAATGCAAGTAACGAAACGTATCTTGAACTGATCAATTAATTTCGATGATCAGGTGTGTTATTTTCGGGTTTAGTAGTGAGAAGTACTACAGTGAGTTAGAAGTACTAGTGATTACATCAGTGTCAATTCAGAATCCCTACGCCTAACACATGCATTTATAATGGTGCAACGTTACTACTTCGTAGATAAGCATTACGTGTGTCGAGGTTTCGTTGTCCCATAAGTGTCCACATCCTCCTTCACAGAGAATACCGTTCGGCTTCGTTTCAGGTATTATCGAAGATGGCCGTAACGATGAAACGGCCATTCTTCTCAATCCGGGCATGATTGGCTACTTCGTCATTAACTACGACGATCGTAACTGGGCCCTCGTTGGTCAATATCTGACAGCGAATCCGCAGGTAAGAATAGTTGCATCTCCACGTAGGCAAAAAGATAAAATGCGAAATTTTGTACGTGATGACGGTTGCACGAAAACCAAAATGTCCTGGGAAAGCCCGTCGTGGCTTTCCGAAAGAAGAGAGCGTAACTTTAGATATATTGAATCCGTAATGTATGTGACGACACTCAAGTATCCGTTATGCATATGTCTGGCACCTGTATAGATTGTTCGATTCTGCCAGCATCAATTCGTAGATATATGTTTCCACGTCTAGGGTACTCCTGGGTTTTTCCGAATTGCTTAAAGGAACGGTCCCATCCGTTCCAGTCGATTTCGAAACTATAGTGTCATTATATTCACCCTGAACAATTGACCACGTTATCGAAAATCACACGCGAAATAGTGGCCTGGTTTGACAGTTATTCGACGGTTTACATGAAATGAGCGGACACCGGTTGCTGAAAGTGTGCCGGAATTCCCTCTGTCAAAAAATGAGAAAACGTCATTCCCTGAGAACCAACGAGGGCGCGGGCTTGAGAAAAGGAATGCTTTGGCTGTATGAGCGTCTGGAGGGCGCCCTTCTACCCTGAGCGCCGCTCTCTCACTCCTCCGCTTAGAGAGTGACGTCACACTGCTGGCGCCTCTACAGCAGCGGAAGCACTGCAATTCTTTAAAATTGGGGGGGGGATATATTTATTGAAAGGAAAGGTCTGCCAGACCAAGGTCGGCATGCTATTCCATTAAAAAAACGAAAAGAAAACGAAGAATAAATAGAAAGAGGCACAGGGCCAAGAAGTGCGGTCAGCGTCAGTTGATTGTGCCCGAAACGTTCCAGGCAGCGGAAAAGGGTAGCGCGATGGTTGGTGTACTTGGGTGTAATTGGGTTCCTTAATATCTTAGCGCTTTTCGGCCAAAAAAAATAGCCAATTAGATTGTCGGCCGATGTCCAACATAGAGCTATCGGTATCATGGATGGGTTTCCGGATACGAACGTCCCTTTAGCTTTTCTCCTACTGTGATTTATTACCGGCATTATAAATTATTGGGAACTACGCGGGGTGTAAAGCGCATTGTAAACAAACGCATGCGCGACGTCACGGTGGGAAAATTGTGGGCATGATCTTTGCGTGGTCAGGGCTCCCAGGTTCGACTCCGAGTGTGCTGAGTATAGGTTTTTACCGGGTTCCTCTCAAGAGGTCTAGGGCAAATGTTGGCACAATTCCTTTTGAGGACGGCCGAGGACGAACTCTCCACTCTGCAGTAACACGCCATCAATTAGTTCTTTTGGTTTCCTGAGCATTGTGCCTCAGTGCGCCCTTTGTATGCACAGGATTCACTAATATTTTGATATCCGAAAATTTCAACGTGAGAGGGCCGCATATTCGTTAATGCTCAAATGGAACAGGAATGGAGTGGCGTGAATAGACGACGAGGGAACGTCACTTACAGAATTTCGTCTATTGTAAAATTTACGCGTTCACCAGTTGGAGTAGTAAAAAAAATCGGCGGCCATTTAGTGGTAAATGTGAAAGACAAAAACAACAATAAATGAAGGAGAATTAAGTGATGATTACATAGGATGTTTCTCTGTGGCAAATGCAGGAGAGATGCGATAGCATTAAATGGCTTTTCCAAGTGTCGACTGCCGGTTGTTCACTTCCGGTCTGTACTTGCTTCCGGTTCGACACTTTCAATTCCTGTATCTATGTCCAGTTAATTAACCTTTAATTAGCCGAAATCGCTTTCAATCACCTTACTGAAGGCAACCGCAGGCTACTTGAGGTTACCTTGAATTTAATTTAATTTCTTATAATTAAGCATACTTTCGTTAATATTCTCAATGTCCTTATAATTGACGTTATTTACGTTTAATTACATTTAATTACCTCCGGTAACCTTCGGTAATATTTAATTTCATTTGATCTTTCGCTTAATCACTACATTCGTTACCTTTAAACTAAATTTTCTTGCTTTAATTAGCTTTAATTAATGTTATCTCTTATTCTTAATTACTCTCAACGACTTCAAATACATATTTGCCTTAACTTGCATTCACACTCTGCTTTACATATCTACTTATACCTCTTGCTTGTTGAGGCTGTTGTGGAACTTCCACTCTGTGATTGTAATGACCGCGACTACGCCGCGCTGTCTAATCGAACCTTTTTATTCCGAGGACAAACGAAGACAAACTAGAACGTTCCTCAAAAACGGAAAAAAGAACCCAGAACACTCGTGATGGCAACTGCCGTCTTCCTCTTCGTTGCACTAAACCATAATAGCCTCCCCCGCCCAAAACATGGAAACAACACAACTCATTGTTCAATCACTTCGAGAGGGCACAATAGCTGTACAGGCCGACGAGTGACCGCACCACTGGGAAACTTCACTTGGCAGGACCGCACGTGCCGTAGCGCCCCATGTATAGCTTAACTATCCTTACGAGTCTCCACATTTGTCTGGAGAGCTTTTCTTCGCGCAGAAGGACCACGTCGCCTTCTCGAAGGGCCGTTGATTTCTTTGGGGTCCGGTACTCGTGAGCCGACCTCAACTGAAGTAAATATTCTCTTCTCCACTTTTTCCAGAAGATGTCCACTATACTCTGGCGGTGTCTCCATCTTTTAGCTGTGCCGTCGGCTGTTGAAGTCTTTGCTTCCGCTGCTGGTTGTTCCGGTAACGCCGTTAAAGTTCTGCCCACTAGCAAGTGCGCCGGTGTCAGAGCAGCTGGTTCTTCAGGGGATGAATGTAGATCTGGAGTTCATGGCTCGAGGCCATAGTCATGATTTAGTTGTTGTTGTTGTTGTTGTTGTTGGAGTTCATGGTGGCCTCCACCTCGCCCATTAGATTAGTGCTGTCAATCCTTCGAACGTTAGGCTCTGTTTCCTCAACGGGCGTCGTAGGCAATTCTTAACTGTCCGCTCCCACACGTTCGCTCCCACACACCGCCCCACCAAGCTCCCTTTTCCACGATGAATTTCCAGCTGATTCGTCTCGTCGATAAGAAGTCCTGAGGCTCTGTGCTCCGAATTACTTTCCACGTGTCTCCAAGATCTATCGCCGCTTTCTTGAACGTGAGGGCGTTGTCGCTGTACACGACAGAGGGAGTTCCTCTTCTTGATGCGAACCGACGAAATGCCAGAATGAATGACCTAGCTGCCAAGTTTGTCACCAGCTCCATGTGCATCGCACTTCTGGTGGCGCACGTAAAGAGCTCAATGAAGGACATATAGATATAGTTTCATAGAATTCACGAAAGCGTTTGACGAATCTGTCCATCTTTCTGCCCAAGACTGCTTCAATTACTTTTGTTTGCGCAGGCTCGCTCAGGGACTTCTCCTCGTTAATCCAGCTAACGTTGGCTTCCACAAACATATCCTGTAGTTCTTCAGAGTTCGACGCCCATTCGCTTAATTTCATACCCACCTTCTGCAGGAGTTCTTGAGTCTTAGTGGTTAACAGCTTTCCTTCGTTTAATGTGTCTGTTCCGATCAGCAGGTCGTCGACGGAAAACGAGTCGCTCAAGTCTTACGCAAGGTCTTTGTCCCGTCCCTCGATCGACGTTAGGTGATGCCTCAGGGCGGCACTCAGCAGGAAAGGACTCGCCCTAGTCTCGAACGCAACTCGCGTCGTTCGCCACCACTCGAAACCTGGCAGCGTTGCGTCTGGCGAAGGCGACTCCGCCAACCACAAGAACCAAAGTGCATTCCGATAGGCCTGACTAATTCCAACTTGGAGGAACGCCTTCTGAATGTCCGCAGTGATTGCCACTTTGTAGATTCGAAAACGCAGTAAGATGTGTACAAGGTCAGGTGTTAACTTCGGTCCCTTTTCTAAGTGGTCGTTGAGAGAGGTCGCTCCTGTTGCGTGTGAGGAAGCATCGAAAACCACTCGAACTTTTGTCGTGGTCATCTCGCTTCTGAACACTGCCCTGTGAGGCATGTAGTAGACCCTACCAGAGCTCGGTGTCTCAGTCGTGACCTTTTCAGCATAGCCTGTTTGCAGGTATGCTCTTATAACTTCGTCGTACTCCTGCATGTTATCGTCACGCAGCAGTCGCCGGGTGAGGCTCTGCAGTCGCCTGCGAGCCGTTTCAAAATTATCTTCAAGTTCGGCATCTGCCTTCCATGGCAACCCTACCTCATAACGGCTCTCTAGGAGACGATGGTTCTGTTAAAAATCCTGTAGTACCCCTGCGTCGTGCTCTTGGCTGGACGTCGTCTCTTCTGAGATACCTATGCTCTCCAATTTCCAGAACCTCTCTAGGACACCCGGTTCTTGTTCCGCTGCCACTCCGACGTTCAAGACGCAGACGGCTGTGGTTGAATTGTCCGTGTAGCTTCTTACGGAAGGCGATAGCCCTTGAAAGGTCCACTCGAATACCGTTCCAATCGCAACCAACTTCTCGTCGCCTGGGTACCTTTCAATTGTCCTGTGACCAGCTTCCACATTTCGTCGCTCCCAATCAGTAATGCAATGCCATTTTCGCATTGCAAGTTTCGGAAAACCTGTCATCCGCTATATACCCTCGTTGGCGACGTAGGGATGCTACGAACTCTTGATTGGAGGGAATCTTGGCAAGATCCATGCAGATAAAAGGAATCGTTGTTGCGTGAATTACATGTTCTGCCGCGTAACTCCGCTATACGTACCTCGACAACCTTGCCCTGGTTTGCTATCCTGGTAGAAGCATCACTTGCGAACATGTTCATGTGCAGCCTGCTTTGCTCCACCACATCCAAGTTCGGTTTCTTAACGATGTCATCTCTGATGAAAGTCCTCTGGCTGCCGTCATTTATGATGCCTCGAAGTTGCGTGCATGCTGTACCCGGTGACGCCCCAAGCCTGACAGTTTGCAGCAGTATGTCGGGTTTTTGATGTTGTGTTTGGTGGGTGCTGACTGCGATGAGGTTGGTCAGTGGAACGGAGTTGATGTCGTTAGCTTGCAGCTTCGAAAGATCTCACACAACGGATGCGTGTCTTTTCTTGCAAGGACTACAAGTCACGTTTGCACGACATTCTTTCAAGCGATGACCTTTCTTTGTGCATCGGAAGCATCGACTTCTCTTCGACAGTATTTCTGCTTCCTGTCAGGGGTAGGCTGGCGTCGCAGTCAGCTGTGCTTTGATCACTCGATGCGTAGAAGAAACAGTTAGGTGCAGTTTTTACAGCAGGTTGTAGGACTGCTCCTGTCGAACGCTTCTCTTCCACTCTTATTCGTGCTTTCGGCCACATGGGTCATCTTCGCGTCTTTCAATCCTGCTTCCTCCAAGCTTTCCAGTAAAATGCGAATGAAGTTGAGCACTTTTGAAAGCTCATTGTTCTTTCCTGTGTCGGTAGCAGTCCTTGCCTCCGACGAAGGCGAAAGACACCCGTGGTCCTCTGTACCGTTGCTTGTAGACCGAAGCGCTCCGTATGCTGCCGTTCCATGGTACTACCATCTCGGTACACGACCATCTCGGGTGGGATAGCCGAAAGTAGAATATCTACCATCATGGAGGCGAAGCTGTTGGTGGAAACTCTAAGTGACTTCGGACGTCTTACGTTCGCTTGAACGTAGTCGTACAAAGAACGTACGCTGGCAAAATCCTTTGAAGACCTCACTCCTGTACACTACGCAATCTTGACAGTTACTCTCGCTCGATCTGCGTCGTATCCCCAAATCGCTGCGACTTACTCTCGATCACCTCGGTTTCAGTGGTCTGTAGAACGCGGATGGATGCTGCTGCTCGGCCTTTCAGTGATGTGCTCAGATACTGGAATTTCTCTGTCTTGTTAAGACGACGATTTTCATGCACGACCGTTTTAAACTGCTCCCAAAACGTTTCCCACTGCGTAAGCTCACCCGGAAAGTTTACCAGCTGGAGCTTCGGAGCTTTATTCCTACTTGAGCCTGATGGGCGGTCTGCTTATGATGGCCCCACGGTAGGAGTTGTAGGGTACGTCGGTCATTTAGTTCTATTTCGAAAATCCGGGTTCGCAGTTCTGCAATTTCATTTGCCGCTGATTCTTCTTACCTGAAGACAGCTTCATATATTCCAACAGAAGCAGCCTTTGAGCCACCCCATCGTCCCCGGCACTTTTTCTGTTCCTTTTTTGCTTCTTTTTTCTCTTTTGGGAATAGCATAATTGTTCATAATAATGTTCATAATTGTCACAGAAAAGGCGTACGCCTCCCGTTTTCAACAAATCGGGGCAGATAACGATATCATTCGAGATGATGGTTGGCTAGGAGCGTGCTATGTGGTGAAGTTAATTTTTAAGAGTGTAGGACGTGCGACCAGGACAAGATGGCGGTTTTGCGAAAAGCACCTGCTTGACGGTACTTACAAGAATGGCGGATTTATGTTACCCTTGTGGTCTTCACCTACACACTCTTAAAAACGAACTTCACTACATAGCACTCTCCTAGCTAACCATCATCGCGAATGACATCGTTCTTCCCCTGATTTGCTGAAAACGGGGGGCGTACGCCGTTTTTGTGTTATTATGCAGTTCATCATTGCCACAAAAATGGCGTGCGCGCACCGTTTTCGTCAAATCAAGCCGGAGAACGTTGTCATTCGGGATGATGGTTGGCCAGGAGTGTGCTATGCTGTGAAGCGCTGTGAAGGTACCCGGGTTCGGATCCCGGTGCCTGCTGTGCTGTCTGTGGTTTTTCCTGGGTTTTCCTCAGACGCTTTCAGACGTATGTCGGCACAGTTCTGTTAGAAGTTGGCCCAGGATGCACATTCCCCAAGGGCGTCAGTCGTGACGTTGCCCACTTCTGTGAGGCCGACAATGGCGAGCCCTTTCACCACTACCACCACCACCACCGCTGCTCTCAGAGTACACTCTTAGAAATGAGGGGGGGGGGGATGGCAGGATGCCATTAACTGATTGATGCATGACTGTTGTCGGCAGAGTGCCGGGGAAAAGAAATGCAACACTCCGAACGAAGCTATTCGGTGACTCTGCTCCTGACCAGCACGACGATTTATTTTTATAACATCTATAGAAATTTGATACTAATAATACGGTATAATAATAGTGCACGCATTCTAATAATGTCGCTCACTCTAAAAACAGAACTTCGACGCAGAGCACGCTGAAGGCCAACTATTGCACAGAATGATACTTTTATCACTTTTGATTTGGGGAAAGCGCAGGGCGTACGCCTTTTTGGGACACTTAACATCGCTACATAAGTGTACAAAAAGGCGTACGACTCGCGTTTTCACCAGTTCAACGGTGATAAAGGTATTATTCAGTACAATGGGTGGCCTTAAGTGTGCTATGCGGTGAAGTTCTGTTTTTAGGGTACATTATAAATAATAATGCGGGTTATTGATATGACCAATACACTGAACAGTCTTTATAGTCGTAATAAGAGTGCTCACAGTCCCCAAACAATGTTTCTCAGTTTCTTGACGAGGTTTCATGACCTCCCGATTACATTCATTCTGTGACAGCACTGTAGACACACAACTGTAGACAGAGAGTAGTAGTAAAACTTTGTTGTTTGGAATTGTTCAAATGAGTGGCGGTAGTACCGGGTCAACAGCCAAAACTATTGGAATATCAGGGAGATATTACTCTATTCCACCCTCTTCCTTAACTGCGCGAGTAATGTCAATTTCTTACTCTCGCTAAATAGCATAAATGTTGGGAACATTGTGAAATATGTAAGCGCAAGTCAAACAGTTCAGGTGCTTCACCTTTGTTAGATAACCTACCTTGTTTTCACAGATGGCAGACCCGTTCCTGCTGCGACAGCTATACTACAGCGCTAACATCTTCTATGAGTAAGGGGCTTCAATCCTTTCCGCATTCACTATACGTTTTGCGACAGTGTTTACTTCCTCACATCCGATATGTGAGGAAAATGTATTTTAGTTAATTTCATTTCATTCCTGCACAGGCGCAATGAAGCCAGCGTTGAAAGCTTCCTATGGCTTTGGGAATATTTTTCAACCGTCAGTGACCTGGAGGTGTGGAGCGAAATTGAATACGATTTTAATAAAAAGGACATGTACCTGATTGGATTCAAGTTTGGGAAGCAATACAATGTAAGTGCTTGATATATTTTGTTTACGCTGGACACATCGGTGGTTGAGTCTGATTATTGAGGTGGATGACAAAAGACGACCAACCTAATTCGAATAAATATGTTGTATATTCGAATAAATAAGTGCCCATGTCTCAGCGCGCGGTGTGACATACCGGAGATATTTTGAGTGCAATTGGCAGGGAACGGGTAACGATAACGAAAACGGAAACCGTCCAGGTACAGCAAAACCTCCCGGTGTCGGACACTCGCGGTGCATCCAAAATGTGTCCAACCTGTGGAGGTGTCCGTATGAGAGAATCAATTGAAAAAAGAAGAAGAAGAAAAGCCAGAGAAAATGAAAAGATAATGAAGAAAATTACGTTAGAGAACCACAATAAGCGTGCTTGCTGGATTTCTATCAAAAATTCTGGAGGAAAACTAGAACATTTTTACACTGAAAAGATCAAGCTTTGAACCGTGTTTTTCCATTGCGTATTTACCCAAGATACTGTGAAAGTTCAGTCTGATATTTAGCAAGTCACTGGCATGCATATTCCTGAAAAACAAGGCTTGTTAGCCGTATACAGTTACCAGCGGCTTATTTTTCACCTTCATGGTGGCGCAACTGATTCTCTGCCATATTCCTCCTGCTTGTCCGAAACTTCCATCTTTTTCGGAAGTGTTGATTCCACACGCTTTGTCTTTGGCGCTTTCTCTACGGGTCATAAGGCACTTTCTCGGGGCCAGTGGTGCAGTGCAGGGCTCAACGTAAGTGGTGACAAGAAGATAGGGTAACGGACCTACAGGATGTCGTTTTTTTTTTCGATACAGATTTTTCATTTAAAAAAAACTATAAGGTCTATAGATATCATGTTTACACTTCTATCATCTTTGGCTCTGCGCACGTTCTTGGCCATCTGTTGCTCAACCGTCGAACGACTAATTACCTAAAAGTCGTTAATCAGCTTTTTAATTATAGAAGCTACAAGGTCGTCTCAATGAGAACATCTGGTCCCTACGGTCACCTGATACTGTTACCGCTTTCAGTACAACAATCCGATCGATAGATCCTCCGCAAAAAAATCGTGAAGGAGCACCATATTTTCTTTACTATGTTCATTAGGCATCTTCGGAGACGCGTTTAGAGGGTGAAAGAGTACACTATCGCCACTTGGGTCCTGGAAAAGGATTAAAGGAAAACAGAAAATGCAACCCAAGATAAGGGCAGTTCGCATAGCGTCACCTGATACATTTCTTTTTGTTTTGTTTCCGCAAGTTCTAGCTCATCTTCGACGCATGAGGCGGCACTGTGCTCCTTCACCCTCTCACACTGGGCGTGAAGGAAAGACGCGTCTCCGAAAATGCGCAATGAACAAAATAAAGAAAATAATTGAGTTCTTTCACGCATTTTTTGAGAGCGATCTATCGAACTGCTTTTTGTTCTGAAAACGGTTGCGGTATCAGGTGACCGAAGGGACCAGATTCGCATTGGGACGCCCTTGTAGCTTTTATAGTTTAAAAGTTAATGAAGTATTTTAGGTAATTAGTCACTGGACGGTTGAGCAACAGATGTCCAAGTACGTACGCCGGTCCAGGGATGATAGAAGTGAGAACAGGATGTCTATAGCCCTTATAGTATTTTTATGAAAAATCTGTTTAAAAAAACATCCTGTATATTGACAAGGCAGTACATCAAATCCCTATAAAAAATTCAGAGGATTATCTCAGGACGAGAAAAAGGCGGTGATCATAAAAAAAATATTGATCCGTCATTGGCCTTTTAAGCATAAAGGAAGATTTGGATTGATATTGTCGAGACATATTTTTTTCCGACTTTGCATGGACGACCCCGTCGTACTTCCGATGTAGGGAATTCCACCCTCATGTATAGGGTCCTGACGGTGCAACGACATCTTATCCGACATATGGAGGCATGCATTGTCTTACGGTTTGCAAAGCTACCCAAGCAGCACAATGCACTGAAAGTCGAGTACAGGCGGTCATCCTTGCTTCACCAGGTTGACCCGGAGCTGAAATTCCGTGTTCCGTCCAGCATACCGCGACCTATATAAACACTTTTGCATCGGTTTCGCCTTAACGTTCTGCATGGTGACCAGTTTATGACGTCGGCAGGGCTAATTCAGCAAACTGTCCAGTGTGTGCATCTGTGGAAAACACAGAACAGATCGTTATGCACTGCACAAGATATGCATCCTAAAGAGCAACATTGAAGTCTGCTGTAGCTCGCTTGGACAATAGAACCTTCAATATAGTCAAGGTGCTGGGTGTAGGGGAACCCAAGAAGAGAGACACGGGGTTATCAGCCCTTGTCAACTTCATAGTGTGCAGTGATATGGAATCTAGGCATGTGTCGTCGAGTTCCCTGTCCCTGTTAGCTTCTTGGAAGTCAGTTTGCTTCTAGGGTATGTACACTTCGGTGACTTGGGGGTGGTGGGTGGGGTGTCATTCTATTTTTACCTTTTCATCTTAACAGTGCTCTTTCTCCTTTCACTCATTTCATTTCCTTGGTGCAGTAGCAGAATTCGTCAGGTGACGAATTCAATATCTTCTGTTTTTTTTTTTCTTTTGTCTATCATCAAACTGAAATCCCAATAGGGGTGGATGGTATGTGTATTATCAATGTTCTTTGTTTCGGCAGTCTGTTCAAGGCCTTCCACCTACCCCTGCTGCACTCGACTTTCAGTACATTGTGCTGCTTGGATAGTTTTTGACTGATCAAGGCCACGGATAGTGCTCGCTTTCTTCGCAACTCGCCGACGTCGTTGAGCGAGCATTCATGGACGCCGGCTGCGACCGTTTCCCGATGGCACATTACGGGTGTTTGGACGTTGTCGCGGGCATTCCCCACGAAAATGGTCAGGGCTGCCGTAATTCCAACCACCGTTGGGCTCTCGTGGCCGCGGGGGCGTAGGATCATGCCGCTTTCCCTGTCATTGGGTTTCGCAGCTGAAAGGCCAGGTTGACCGCGGCTTTGGGGCGGGACTAGTCTGCCAAGGCTCGTTCCTGCAGGGATCGTCCTCTGGTGATAGAGGAAGGGATCTGGGCCTCGGTGGGATGACTCCGCATTGTATGAATTACGGGGGTTGTCACCCAAACCAGGTTGCATGCAGGCGTTCGACCGAGGCGGCTCCTCCCGACCACGCACAGCGCGGTTCCGACGCTAGCTCCGGGGGCGGAGGGAGCCGGTATTCGAGCTCTGCCAGGAGGTAACTTTGTATTGAACGAGCCTCCTGGGCCAACGCCTCAAGGGTAGTAAAGCGATCGGCTCTTAAATGGGGCCGGAAGCGCGAGACGGAAGCGCGAGACGGATATCCCGTGCGATGCGCTGCTGTTCGGTAGCAGTGGGATCCGCTCTGCTGTACAGATCTTGCAATGCCCGAACGAATTCAGATAAGCATTCCTCAGGATGTTGAGCACGCTTATGCAATTCCCCTAAGACACGGTATTCGTAATCTGGGGGAAGAAATTTGTTTTTGATCCAATTCTGGAAGTCCTGAAGGGACTTAAACTCCGATTACAATCGAAGCGAGCGGGCGGCGTCTAGACTAAAGCAATCTGCAGGATGCGTCGGATTAGGGTTTCGGCCGAAATTCCCATACCCGTCTGATAGGCGGTAAGGTCGTCGAGGAAATCGGCAACAGACTTCTTATCGGTGTAACCCGAGAAGGTAGGCATCGGCAAGTTAAGTCGCAGAGACGCTTGTGCCAGCGGCGGCGAAACCCACCCGGCACCAAAGCGTTGAACCACCAACGAACACAACTCCGTCATGCGTGACAGGAGTTCTGCCGTTGCAAAGGCGTGCGACCAGGGCTCGGAACCGTTATTTTTTGTGGTTCGGTTCAAGCTCCGGTTCAAGGTTAAAGGTTCGGTTCGGGTTCGGGTTAAGCGCAACCAAAATAGCGGTTTAAACGGATATTAATCGGTTCGAACCGGTTGACGTGTGCAGTGCTAATCAGTGTACCACATGTGAGAGGTAATATCAGCCTCAAGTTCCGGCAACGACTTGCTCCTCCTTCCTTCCTCTTACTCCCTCGCATCTACACTGCATAGGTACAAAGATCCATGCAGTTCACAGCAGATCATCCTTTACTGTACAGAAAAAATGACGGGAAATGGCGTACAGCATACCATTGAACTCCACTGCAAAAGGCTATCGCCAATTTCTAAAGAAAAAAAGGGATGAAAGCGGTCACATGGTAGATAGGAGTATACCAGAGTCCCATGCCCAGGCTGGCACGCTGCTCCCCGTTGAAAAGGGGGTGAGAGGCCGCTCGTGTGTTTCCTTCCGCCATGCTCTCGACCACACGCGAACCCCTTCCCGTGCTCGCTAGAGGTCTGTGTTGCTTGCGGATTTCACTGCGAACTATGAAAATTTCTGTCGCCTTCACACTGCGACGCTGAATGAAAGGAAGTAGCCAAGGCATCAATGCAAAGAGTAGCTGTCGTATAGCACGTCTTTTTTTTTACATCTCGGGCCACAAAAATGTACGGGATGTCGTGAACCTTTTGGAGGTGAGGCTATACGAGGCGCATGGACTCACCAGTTCTTGGTTTATCAATTTGTACGCTCCACGAATTCGGCAAAATTCCGAGCGATGCAGGGAGCTGGT